>NW_026587759.1:2239753-2312829 GCF_907164565.1 Psammomys obesus
TTTGTATCCGGCCACTTTGCTGAAGGTGTTTATCAGCTGTAGGAGTTTCCTGGTAGAGTTTTTGGGGTCACGCATGTATACTATCATATCATCTGCAAGTATTGATAATTTGACTTCTTCCTTCCCAATCTGTTTCCCCTTGATCTTCTTCAACTGTCTTATTGCCAGCACTATGTTGAAGAGATTTGGAGAGAGTGGGCAGCCTTGTCTTGTCCCTGATTTCAGTGGGATTGCTTTAAGTTTCTTTCCATTCACTTTGGTGTTGGCTACAGACTTGCTGTATATCGCCTTTACTATGTTTAGATATGTGCCTTGTATCCCTGATCTCTCCAAGACTTTAAACATGAATGGATTTTGGATTTTGTCAAATGCTTTTTCAGCATCTAGGGAGATTATCATGTGTGTTTTTTCTTTCAGTTTGTCAATATGGTGGATCACATTGATGGATTTCTGTATATTGAACCACCCCTACATACCTGGGATGAAGTCTACTTGGTCATAGTGGATAATATCTTTGATGTGTTCTTGTATTAGGTTTGCAAGTATTTTGTTGAGTATTTTTGCATCAATGTTCATAAGGGAGATTGGCCTGAAATTCTCTTTCTTTGTTGAGTCTTTGTGAGGTTTAGGTACCAAGGTGACTGTGGCTTCATAGAATGAGTTTGGTAATGTTCCTTCTGTTTCTGTTTTGTGGAATAGTTTGAAGAGAATTGGAGTTAGCTCTTCTTTGAAGGTCTGGTAGAATTCTGCGCTGAAGCCATCTGGTCCTGGGCTTTTTTTGGATGTGAGACTTTTGATGACTGCTTCTATTTCTTTGGAGGATATAGGACTACTTAATTGATTTAACTGGTCCTGATTCAGCTTTGGTAAGTCAAATCGATCAAGAAAATTGGCCATTTCATTCAGATTTTCAAATTTTGTGGCATATAGACTTTTGAAGTAAGTCCTCATAATTGTTTGGATTTCCTCAGTGTCTGTAGTTATGTCCCCCTTTTCATATCTGAGGGCTGCTGTAATGGCTCTCTGGCTTTTATAGGTCTGAGGATGCAGCTGTGTGCCCCAGTGCCCTAGGGGTCCTCAATAATGGCGGCTGAGCACAGTGCTCCTGCCTGCATTAGAAAGCTAGAGCCTAGAGTCTGCGTGAATCCAAAAAGTCTTTTGGTGCTGGGTGTCCTGAGCGTTAGACCTGATGATCCCCCCGTTGGGGGTTTCCTCCTGCCAGAGACACCCAGTCTTTGCTTTGGGGACCATGGTTCTGTCTGGGGTGGCGAGTAGAACCCACAGGCACAGATGCCCGCCCGTGGCTCCGCCTTTCTGGCCTTTGGGAGCCTGGGCGTCTGCCTAAACTGGATAATTTTCCTGAGACCTTTTCGGGGTGGGGGTGTCGGCTGAGTGCTCTGAGATCAGACCAGCCGTTTCCCTCCCTGTGGGTTTGCACCTGACAGTGAAACTCAGTGTCTGGTTCCCTGGTGCCCTGGGGCCCACAGTTCTATCTGAGGCGGGGAATCAGGCGTGTAGGCAGGGCTCTGTGCAGGTGCCTAGGTCCCCAGCTCTGGCTCTGGGCTGGCTCCTGGGGTGCCTGCGGAACCCGAGTCTTTTCCAGGGGATGTCTGGGTGACCTAAGGTCGGTCCCAGTTGTTTCCTGCTCCGTGCGGTTATCTCTCGACTGGAAAATCCAGTCTGTGATGTTCTGTGCCCACAGTTCAGTCTGAGACAGTGACCAGATCACGCTGGCGTGTAGCTCTGTGCTGGTGACCAAGTGCCTGGCAGAACCAGGATCTCTTCTTCGGTTTAGCCGGGTGAGTTAAAGCTGATTGAATTCCCCACTGTGGGGTATCCTCTCACCTGTGAAACACAATCACTTGTGTTTTATGGCTGTGAGTTCTGATTGCTGGTCACTGTGTCAATCCTGCTGTGCTGCTGCTCAGAATGAGAGTCCTCCCGGCGCTGCCATCTTGCCCCGCCCCCGAGTATTTTTAACAAAGGTAGACACTTTAAAAATAGTTTTTTATTAGAGAATGGTTAAATAATATTTTAACAAAAACTCCAAAAGATAAACACGGCCGATTTTTAACAATTGTTGTGCCATATTCATGAGACCTCTAAAGACCACCACCAGGAGTTGATTCCATTGCAAAACACATGAGCATCTTTTTATTATAAACTATAGCCTGGGCTCACTCACCCTCTCCACTATAGCAGTTGAGAGCCTAGTGATCAGGTAGGTGGTTGATTTAAAGAGTCTGGTCCCTCCCAGCATGCCCAAAGCAGGGGGATTTCTGCCTGGCAAGCGTCTGTTGGTTGAAACACAAAAGGGGATGTTGCATTTTGAATTGATTGACTATAGGAAGGCCCTCAAATCATTAATGGTCTGACTTCTTTTGTTTGGCTGTCCTAGGGGAGAGGGGCCAGTTGCCTAGCAATTGTATCACTAGTGGGCAGGAGAGAATGCAGTATGGCTCGTTCTTCCCCACAGGTGTCTGGACATGTCTTCACCTATCTGGCCTATGTTCGGGCCAATATCCCCAAAAACTAATTTTTAATTCTTTGGTCTCTCATTTCCCCCTTCCCATGATCATTTGAAGGCCCAATCTTGGGTCTTACAGATATGATTCCTGGTATCCAGTAGATTTACCTTTCCACAGTGGGATCTGAGTACCACTAGCTATATTGCTCCCAAGCATTCCTTCAGGAACCCATGAAGCAATTTAAAATATAAGGCCCAAAGGTAAAAGTCAAAATGAGTAGGGGGTTCCCACAGCATGCATATAAGGGTAATAAGCTGAGGAGAGCTATTATACCAGGATTTAAACCATCTTCTGGAATCTTTTCCCTATCATCTTTCCATACTTTTTGTCCAGTTGATGCAATATCAGTTTCTACTCCAGCTAAACAAGTCCCTAAGATGGTAGTTAATGTAGTTCCCCTTTGATTTAGCATTTCAGCCTATTAGGTTAGATTAGGGTAAAGGGCTTTTCTTCCAAAATTGCTTCAGTGCTGACCAGGGGACCGTAGACATCAAGGGGCTAGGAAGGTTGAAATGACAGTCAAAAGCTAGGCAATAGGGCCCTATCTAATTAGCCATACAGTTGAAGAGACATGGAGCCATCACATCTGCTGGACTGGTTTACTTTAGCTTCCAAAACTCCACCAGATTTCAGCTTGTAGTCCATAGCTGATTCCCGAATAGAGTCAACCAGGTGAAAATCTGCTAAGACAGATTCAGACTAAAGACAGAAGTTAAAATTTATCTAGTAATTAGTGAAAGTGAGGAATCTCAAGGCCATGGAAATAACTCATCTGGGGTCCATTTAAGCCATGGTAGAACCAGGTCTTCTGACTTTTTGATTTCCTGAAACTCATATTGGCATCACTATTGTACTGAGATCCATACTTTAGAAAAAACAGTTAACAGGTGTCCACAAGACAGCAGAAGTTGACTCATGCCATTAAGACCTAGTAAAAGCTATGGCTTTTGGGTCAGATATGCATACTAGACAAATGTTTTTAGCATGATGAGAAGCACTTTTAAGTCTCTCCAGAAGACAACCAAAAGGAAATTCAAATATCAAGCTTGTGACTGAATGATAAACAGTCAGTGCTCCATCAGCTTATCAGAACTCTACTGATCAATGTCAAAACTCTGATCTTTTGAAATCTTATAACAACATAAACACAACAATAGCAGAGAGGAGGGGGAAATTTGAAATACCTCCCATTTTCTATATGCCTTAAATTTTTTTTACATCATTACAACTCACATTCACATACCTTAGAACACCTGCTTAGACCTTCCAATCTACCTTTCCTTTACCAACTTTGAAACACTTTTAGACCCTCAACTTTTTAGATACTCATAACTTATTTTTTTATATCCTCAGACCTTACATAAACTTCATATCTTGCTATCCAGTTAATCACCATAAGACATAGGCAACTAACATGAAGTCTGTGAGCAAGGCAAATCTGTTTGCCTTTTTAAATAAGAGATCAGTACCTAGTAGTTTTAACTAGCTAATGAATTGACCAAGGAACTAACAGTGGATCTAATTGTCTGTTCTTAAGCTGCAAAGCTACCATTAGCTTAGTTTAGCCATCAATGTGATCAGAGATCTGAGAAGGATAAATATAAGCCAAATTAATCTATCAATCTATGTAACAATCAAAATGACAGAGATGACTAGTCAGTCTATCACCAAGGCAGTTGTTCCTGGCTCCTGTGTTCCCATGGCATCATGACAATGACAGCCTGGCTATCAGGAACTGAAGACGAAAGTCTGTTTCTGTAGAAAAAAAGAACATGAGAAATTGACCTTACCTAGCCTTCAGGAATGTGAAACAATGGCTCTCCAGGTATCCACTGCATTGTCCACTGTTTAGGCTGGGCCCAGCAATGGACCAGTTGGGGTTGTTTCACCCAGGGGTTAACATACAACAATCCAGAGTCGAAGTCATCTGTCATTGTTCCCAAATCTTCTTGGAGACCTTGGAGAGCTCATGCCAGGAATTTGTGACTCTCTGTCATAATAAGCTTACACACATTAAATATCATATTCATCAGAGCCCTGACAAGCTTGAGGGCCAGCACATGTGAGTTACTCTTTCTCTGTCTTTAATCATCTACTCTAAATCACTTCCTGTAAAACAGAATGCTATAATCTCTAATTCTGACATATTCCTCAGATGAATGTTTTAGGACCATATCTATTTCAAGTAGATTTACATAGGCAAACTTTGTAGTTACCCATCCTAGGCTTAACCTTGAAAACAAACAAAAGACTAGCTAACACTTAATCTTGTACTCAATTGAAGTTGTTAGCATAACTTTAGATATCTTTCTGAACTGAAATCAAAGCAAAACTTTCAATCAGATACAGCTCATAAAAGGGCTAGCATATTTTGCTGATCCTACCACATTGCATTAAAACGGAACAGAAAAAAAAAAAACCTTTAAGGGACAGAGGTTGCACTTAGCACTAAACAAGGTACTGATCACAGCTGGCAGCCCTCAACAAAGATGTTGGTAAAACCACAGGTCCACCTTCTTTATCCTTGAACCAACATGGTGGCTAACAATTTAAAACATAGCCATTAGGTGTCACTGATGGTGTTGCTACCTCCCATGGTATAGCACTGTGGACCAATTACAGTTTTCCGTAACTAAGTAATCAAATAAGTTTTAGAACCAACTATATAACAGAACAGTATAGAACAATTTTAAACTGTACTTGAACTGTTCTGGCCATTCCAAACCTATCAGCCAGAAAGAAACAGCATTAATCCGTTCACTCAGGAAATGGTGGTCAGGCATATATTTCATATAATGATTAACAATGACTTGAATACAACCCTGTATAACCCTGGGCTAACATGGAGCTGCAGTCCTTTTCCCCATTAAAAAGCATAAGAAAACATTTTGCATTGAAGAATCACCAGCCTTTAAAATGAAAAACAACATATTTTACAGTTGTTTCTCAAATCATATTTGCAGGTATAAAATACCAAAGCAAATACAGTTCATATGCCCTCAGGCTTTCTATACATCCTCTGACCATTTATAACATTCTAAATACCTTCAGGTTCCTAGCTTCGTTCTTCTGGTTTAAACAAACATTTTTACTTTAGACAAGATATATTTTTTTTTCTTTACTGTCTCAGTTTCATGCTCTTCAGACAACATAAAAACTTCCATCAAAATCTTTCTCATCATTTCTTTACAAGTCATTCCATGGGTCTTTACCATCCTGACATAATATACTGTTAAAACTGTAATTTTCTTATTTGGCTCAAAAAGTATGGCTTGGTTTCACTTGGTAAAATTAATAAATACCAAAGTCTTTTATCTTCCCCCAAAGGGTTGAGAAACTGTTCCAAGTTCTTTGTTAGACTTTCCAAGGTCATTATTTTAAAATGCCTGATAAACTTTAAAATGTTTCATAGCCTTAAACACATTTTTAGAAGAAATCTGTTTTTGCAATATCAAAGTAAAGTACCCTTTTTAGGAGTGAAATCACAAAGCATAACCATAATTTTAAAAGTCAAAACCAAATTTTAAAACCAAATTTTACCAGTGCAAACAATCCAATCCCTAAAATCAATACCAATTTAAAAAGAGAAACTTGTCTTCTTAATCTAAAAGAAAATAGGATGATAAACAGAAGTCATTTCAACTAAAAGGTTCTGTAATCTTTCTTTGCCCTACCGCATACCACGTGGCAATCTCAAGATGGTGGAGTCACACCACATTGCATGGCAAGCCACATGGTTGCTATTTAAAAACATCTGTGCTTCTGTAGATCTCACAAACACATACACGTTCTAGACAGCAGTTTGAATTTAACCTTTAAACATATCCAATAACTGTTAATCCATAACCAAGACATACAGAGCATATTAACTATTTAAGAGCATTCAGAAACAAACATGTAATGGCCATACATACATTTAAACCATCAGACAACACTTTTCTTACTCCATCCAGCGGAAATTTCAAGGACATTGTCCTATCAGCCTGCTGGGCTGCCTGCCCTCCTCTTGGGGGTTTTGCATCTATCTGCCCCGAGGCATGCTCCCACCAATGACCAGAGGTACTACAGCTTATAGCTCAGGGAGCATGGGACAGGCAAAGTCACCATGGTGCACAGCTGTTTGGTCACCTGCCCACTGAGACCATCATAAACCCATAAAAGAGCAACACAAGAAAACAATGTACCAGTACAATGCACACAAAAAGAAAGGGAGAGGAAGGAGAAACCAAAGGGGTACTGGCCTGTCTTTCAATGGACCCTCCACCCTGTTCCATTAGGGGGGGGCCTGCTCCCAAATGGGCTCCACCCAATTATACCAGCCTGAAATGGCAGCCTGTTGTTCCTCCTGACAAGTTGATCAGAGGTCATGGTTCCTGCTGCCACCATGATAAAAATGTGCTTGGTGGTTGGCAGCTGCCAGCTAGCTGGGTTATGGTCTCAACAATTTCATCCCCGGCCCCACCATGCCATTCCCACCCATCTCGTGCTCAGGTTAGGTGGTTGATTTAAAGAGTTCGGTCCCTCCAGGTGTGCCCAAAGCAGGGGGATTCTTGCTTGGCAAGTGTCTATTGGTTGAAACACAAAAGGGGATGTTGCATTTTGAATTGATTGGCTATAGAAAGTCCCCTAAACCATTAATGGCCTGGCTTCCCTTGTTTGGCTATCCTAGGGGAGAGGGACTGGTTTCCTAGCAACTGAATCTCCAGTAGGCAGGAAGGAATACACTATGGCTGGTTCTTCCCCACAGGTGTCTGGACATGTCTCCACCTGTCTGGCCTTTGTTCAGGTTTGTGCTTTAAACCAATACCTTTAAAAACTAATTTTTAATTCTTTGGTCTCTCCCAACATTGCCTCATAAAGGGAAGAAAAGGTGGCTTTACTAAACAGCCTGGAACATAGGTAACTAAACAGGAAAAAGCAGCTGGATATTATTGTCCCTGTTCTGTGGTTGAGCCATAACCTTCCCCACAGGACCAAAGATTCTAAAGAGAAATACTTGTGTCTCCCTTAATATCAGAGTATTGAAGCAATGGTCCTTGAGTAATTAAAATTTCCCCAGGATTCTTGGTAGGAGAAAGAAAAAGCTGAGGCCAGGTGCTAGCTTGAGGAGGAACTTGTCTCCAGGAAAATAGTTCATGTAGTTCTGACAACTCGTCAGGCCACCTTTCAAGAGAGACTGGAGCTGAGACACTGATGGGCTCACACTTTGACTGCTTGCTTGTGCTTATTACCCTTACATTCTATTTAATACTAAACCTAACACTGGGAACCCAAAGGTGGATTTGGGCCCAAGGACCCCTAGACTGCTTTGTTTCTCATCCAGCTTTGACCACAGTATATCTAGTTTCTGCTTTTCACTATTCTTTGTTTCTTTGAGATATTGATGATGAGTGGCAAAGCCCAACTTCTTGAGGTGCTGATGCCTAGGCTTTGACCCTAACAACCCCAGCAATACCATTGGACCTTTATCTCTTTAAACTGAAGTTCTTTAGGAATGATCGGTATTTAGAAACAAAGTTTTAAACATATATTTTCCTAAGTGCCACTGTTATGATATGCCTATACTCTTCGGTCCTTTTTCTTCACTAGGCCATAATTGGGATATTGTTATGTGTCCCAACATAGATCATTCAGAGCTCAAACTTATAGGAATAATATAAAAATAGTAGTTTATTGTTTTCTTCTCCCCCCCCCCCACTGCTTTAGTAATGAAGCTTTGTCCAATTACTTTATAGATTTTGGAAAAGACTGCTTCTGAAGATACTAAAGAAGGAAACATTTCTGTTAACAATTCATAAGGAGCTAATATTCCATTTGCTTAGGATTAGAAGACCAGCTCATTCTTAGAGTCTTCTGAAATAAAATTAGGTAAGAAATACTTTTCTTCATATTTTGAATAATTTGTACTCTGCCTTCTCAATTCCTTCAAGGCTTCTGTAATTCTGTTTTTGTGGCCTCTTGAAGAATACAATTAGTATATTTCTTTAGGAAGTTAGCATGCCAGCCAGCTGTCAGTCTTCTGATATACCTGATCTCTGATGTCAGGGGAAGCATAATTCAATTTTAAACCAAGTTTTCTGCATGACAGTGCAGCTGGGCTGCCAGAATCTTTCTTATTGTTACTTTCTTTGAAATTCCCCATTCTGTACTATTTTTATTTTTAAATCCTTTGTGTGAGATGAAACCCTCACTAACTGACTTTGTCTTTAGTTAAAAATCAATGCATTGAGTGAAATAAGCTGTACTTGTGTTATCCTTTCTCATTTCTACAAAATAAAACACCACTGCTTGTTTAGCTTGTGACTTGTCTGAACATGTTAAAAGCATTCACTCTAAGGCATAACACTCAGGCTCTGAGAGAGAACGTGACAAGTTCAGTCAAAAGGGAAAAGAGGAATAATTTATAAAAGGCACTGGAGATAATGATGGCATCCAGTGACTGTAAAATGCATCCATCTCACCTTTTAATGAATTAGATTTGTCAACAGCAAATGTTTTATACACTACTTCTAGTCAAAGTGGCACATGAGGAATTGCAGTTCTTTGAGGATGGCTTCTTCAAAGCTTTAGGATATCTTCAATTCTAAGACATTTTTAAATAATAGATATTTAAAAGTATGTTTAAATAATATTAAGGTTATGACACAAACACCAAATGACAAAATTTGCGAGTTTCAAAGAAGCAGCTGACATGCCATCACTATTTCACAGAGCAACTGTTTTTAAAATTAGGCTGATTTGGGGATTTTTCTGTCAGTTTAACTTTCAGTCTCTTGTTGTTTTGGTTGGTGTCACAACCTTAATGTCAACTTTTCAAATAGATTTCTATATTTCCTTTCGTTTGGGGTCATTAAAAAATGCATCTGATACATCTAAGCGGCATAAATAGGTCACTGAAATGAAGTTTCTCCCTGCAGTTGAGAGACAGCGAATACCTGCCTTGTTAAGTAAAAAAGTTAGCTCAGGCATTTTCTAAGTTTTGTTTTGCAGGTATATTTGAATTAGAAAAACATAAAACCAAATAACAAGATATAATGTTGGTGTAATTCTGCTTACTCTGTTCTTCTTTCGTTCCTAATCTTAGTGTTTTGATATTGGTGATTTTTGCCTCTGATAATATTGTTAAACATGAAACAGCAGGTGACCATGGAAGGGAGAAAGGTCTGGTGGGAGAGATGCTGAGATATTTTTCATGTTGAGATTTTAGCTTTATTTCAGGCCTAACTTTACTATTTCGATCCATTGGTCCTTATCATATGCCATTTTTAAATCACTACAGTTCTGAAGGGCATATTTTCTAGACCTCACTCTTTAAACAGCAAGAGGTAATTTTAATTCTAAAGTAAATATGGATATATCTAAATTTAGAGGAAGCTTTTCAGATAAGTGAATTGGAACACACTTACCTGCATTATGTAAAATGTCTTCTGATGTAGAAATGAAGTGTGGTCCTTAAATAGCTGAGACCCAGCTACCTTCATGAAAATTCATTCACATCATTTTCAGATTATATTAAATAAAGCCACATAGTGCATCTCACTTATGTATTTAATGTCCTTCAATGTGAAATGACGTTCTAGTGACTGCTTGTAGAAGAATGATAGCATTGTATTTAGTGTTCCGGTTAGATCTTGTCATTCTAGAAATGGCTTTCTAATGGACACAATATGTATATATATATATACATACCTTTACTATTTTTCAGTAATTTCAAGAGATGACACTTACTCCGTGCTTCCTGAGTAAGTCTTCACAGTGACTCTTTACAGAGTCTTCACAGTGCAGTCTGTGGATTGCCTCATATGATCATGATAGCAATTCTTTTGTTGTAGAGGTGCTAGAGAGAAGCTTACAGAGCTCATACGTAGCAGAGATGGGCTCAGACAAAAATGCCACTCCAGGGTTTGCAGTACACAGTGGAAATGTGAGGTCAGTGCAACAGGATCCGTGTCACTTCCAAATGAACTTCTTGGAAGGACAGAATCTCAGAACTATTGAACATTATTAAAAATAGTGATTGAAATCGGACAAACAACTTAAAACTTCTACTTTTATATAGAGAATATTACCTACTTTTTAAATAATTTTCTAGTTTAATTATGATACTTAAATTTTGTCTTTATGCTAATTTGTGGATTTGCTGTCATGGCAAGTGCATTAGTGTGAGATCTAGTAGTTAAACATAAGCAGTGATGACATAGACCCAAATCATCTCCAAAGCAATTGTATAAAGAACAGAATAAAATAATCTCAGAACAAATATAGGCCTTTCTTTCTAGGTAACTTTTTCAATGTTTAAAACTTTATTTAGTCCAGATTCTAGAAAATCTAAGTTTGATCCTTACCTCTGATTTCTAGCTTCAGGGAAACTTTCATAACTCAATTCTTCAGCTTTCTTATCCAGTAAATGAGGGTTAAAGCTATAACTTTTACAGGTTGTAAGGATAAGTAAGTTAATTCATATAAAGGATTCACTTCTGTCTTTTGAATCCATGCCATCACTATTTCACAGTGATGTTTGTAATTAACTGGTATTTCTTAACTGTGGTTCCCCTCTTCCTGTTTGTGGGAAGGGATGTACGCTTGCATGCATGCACATGCAGGTGCATGTATGTACAGGCGGAAGTCAGAAGTCCACTGCAGTGCCCTTTCTTAACACTGCTCTTCACTTTAGTTTTTGAGACAGATTCTCTCATTGAACCTGGAGCTCATTGATTCAGTGGTGGTAGCTAGATATCTTAGTTGAGTTTCTATTGCAGTGATAGGACCATGACCAAAAGCAACTTGGGGAGAAAAGGGTTTATTTGACTTATAGGTCACAGTTTGTTGTCTGGGGATGCCAAGGCAGACAAGGCAGAAATGAAGCAAAGACCATGGCAAAATGCTCCTTACTGGTGATCTTCCCTTGGCCTCCTCATTCTGCCTTCTTAGGCCACCCAAGACCACCTGTCTAGGGGTGGCCCCGTGGGCTGTGCCCTCCCATTTGAATTGTTAATCAATAAAATGCTTCCCAGACTTGCCTAAGCAGTCCTCCAGCTAAGGCGCTCTCCTCCCAGATGACTCTCAGCAGTGTCCAGTTGACAAAAACCTAGCTAGCACCAACCAATGAGCTTTAGATACTTAACCATGTGCACCCCTCCTACGTGATCTCAGGCCCTCCTACCTGTGTGTGGCAGGGACTTTGTCTGTTTTTTTTTTTTTTGAGTCAGTGTTTTACCCATTTCTTGAGTGCTGTTTATTACCACAGCCAGCTACTTCCCATCCTTGAAGAGTTTCACACTTCTTATTTGTGTGGTTTTTGTTGCTGTTGTTATGGTAAGTTAGCAAATACTTCTTGTTAGAAACCTCACCCACAAACCCACAAGCAGAGATATTTTCTATTAGAGCCCAAACCACAAACTTGCAGTTGTGTTTTCTGAGGTCATCTTCCTGTACCACTCTCTGCCCATGAGTTTCTTTAATGCCACTTGAGTATGATATTTAACTTGTTCAGTTGAGAACGAAACTTGCTAATGTCATATTGTAATTTTAAGCTTCTATGCTTCTGTGCCCTGACTCATGCCTCAGCACTGTAATTTCAGCTCCTCAGGAGGCTAAGATATGAAGATAACAGATCAAAGTCAGCCAGGACAGCTTTGTCAGACTATTTTTCAAAACTAGATAAAGATAATGGGATATGAGGCCATTTGGTCAATCTCTTAATATAAGTAAAGCGGAAAAAAAAAATTAGGTGGGCCTAGAGCATGTTGATTTAAAGGTAAGAGACTAGAGAACCTGGTTTGTTTCCTTCTGTGTGAAGAGAATTCAGACATAACCCTGAGAGTCCTTGGAGGAATAGTGGTTTGGAATGCAGCTGTTCACCTAGCAGAAGCACATCTGAAGTGTGAAGTGGGACTGCATGCTCTTGGAGATAACATTTTGCATGCTTACCTGTAAAAGGCATCAGGATAAAGATGCTTGGTGAGAAGATTACCCTAGGGAGCATTTATGTAGCCAGCTTGGGTTCCTAAACTGAGAGAATTTAATTTACCACATCTGGGGTGGCCCAGGCAGTTAGACATTTAGCAAGTGTCTGCAGTCTTTCAGTTTTAGCTGGCTTTGAGGTGCGCTTTCTGAAAAGCATTGTAACAGAATGGCACTCCTGGGGAAAAATAAAAAGGCTTTTGTTGATAAATATTCTTGTAATATTGTCCTCTTTCATAATTTTTTTTCCAACCTCTGATCCTGCCTTGTTTATATTTCATGGCTTTTTGTTATATTCCACCAGTGTTTCCCAGGCAAACCCTTACTTTTCTGTTTTGTTTTGTTTTTGTTTTTCTCCTTTTCTTAAATAACCTCTTACCTAAATCAATCACTTGTATATTTATGGATAATCCTGTAAAATGATCATAAAATTCTCTTTCCTATCAATTTTTTTTTTTTGAGACATGGTTTCATGGTTTTTCTGTATGGCATTGGATGTCATGGACTCGCTTTTTAGAACAGGTTGGCCTTGAACTCACAGAAATCTGCCTGCCTCCGCCTCTGCCTCTCTGAGTGCTGGGATTACAGGCTTGTGCCACTGCACCTGTCTTCTATCAAAAATCTCGACTAAAGGCTAGGAGTTGAAATTAAAATTTAGAGTCTATAGACAATATTTAAGAAAAGGTAAAATTATTACAAATGAGTAAAATAGGAAGCAGAAAGTGTCAGGGCAAGTGATGCTTTGTAATTTTTAAAAAACTTACATACTCACACATTAGCTCTTTGGGGTTGGTTTGTTTGCTTGTTTTTACCTGTGGACTATCATCTAAGAAGTTTTAATAATATTGTCTGTATCTCGGTCTTCTATGTACCATGCCATAAAGGAGTTGTGGTTCATTTTTGTTGCCAGCTTCATTGACATAAGTGCCTAGGTCATTCCTGAGATAAAACTTTGGGTGTGTTCTTTATAGTATTTCCAGGAGTTTTAACTGAGGAAGGAAATCCCACCCTTGAGTGTAGGCAGTTCTGTTTGTCCCCACTGAAGTTCAAGACTGAATACATCGGGGAAGAAAGAAAACACAACAGCTGAGTAGTGGCCTTCTTCTTTCTTGTTTCCTGGTCCACCCCATAGCAAGCCAGTGCGTAAGCCATGTTTTCCCTGCTGTGAAGGATTGCATTCTTTCTGTGGCCACAAATGAACGGTTCAGTCTTAGGCCACAGCAACAAGAGAAAAAACCCTAATTTTTCATGTGTCTCTCTCTCTGGTCTGGACATTTCCATTTCTATGGAAGGTCACTCAAAACAACATGGCTAATACTAAACATGCTATACCTTCTTATCACTATTTCTTAACACGATTTAAACAAATATTTTCATAAACTATTTTGTGATTACTATTGAAGACTCAGAATTTTCTTTATAATAATTTAGCCCTAATAACATAAACTCTGTACCCTCAACCCTTTACTATAGAACACTTGCTTAGCATGTGTGAGGTATATGCTTAATCATCCCCAGAACCAAAAATTAATTAATAAATTGATTCAGAGTATAAAATAGTAGAAAATGTTACATAAGACACTTTTATAAGACACTACATGTTATAAAAGACACTTTTTTGTTTTGTAATAGTCCCTTGGCAATAGAATATAACGATAACAAAAAAAGGAGTGGTGCATATAGTAATAAGTAGTAATAATAAGTAATAAGTGGTTCTTATTTTCCTCAAGTTACTGAAAAGATAAGTTCATGAAAGGAATATATCCATATTATTTACGTGTAGAAGTTATAGAACTGTATGTATAAGATGTAGAAAAATCTAGATTAAGCATTATCTACTTTAAGACTGTACTTTAAGTAACACATTTTAATACTTAGTTACAGAAAGAGCATTGAGAGCTACTCTGAGTGAAGAACAATGCTTTACTTAGATCAAGTGAGTGGAGACTGTTCTAAATTACTTTTTCCATTTTCAGCTACCAATTTTCTTGTACATTTATGAGAAATGAAACAATAGCTGTTAGCTTAGTGCTCTATTCATATAACAGTTAAATAATATCAGCTGTGTATGGGTATCATTAGATACTTTTAATAAGAAATAATCAGGAAGCCAAGGAAGGAGATGGCTACAGATTCAAGGCCAGCATGTGTGAGATGTTAAGAAAACAAAAATAAATCCCATAATAATAATAATAATAATAATAATAATAATAATAATAATGATGATGATGATGATGATGATGGTGGTGGTTGAGATTTCTCAAATAATATTTAAAAACAAAGAACAGGTTTATGATATGTGTTTATTCTTTTCACTGGTGAAATAAGCTAATTCAAGACAAGTTAAAGTATTTAAGTGCAGGTTTATTGATGGCAGCTCTCAGTAGGGTTCACTGGTGCCAAGGAACAAAGTCATCATGCAGAGGGAGACAGGAAAGTGGGAGGTGCAGAGAAGGAGGAAGAGATGGAAGGAGGGGATAGAAAGAGGGAGGGAGCAAGAGAGAAAGAGGAAGGAAAGAGAGGAGAAAAGGAGAAAGGGAGGGAGGAGGGAGAGAGAAAAGGAGAGAGAGAGGGGAGAGAAGGAGGGGAAAGATAGGGAGAGGAGAGAAGGAAGGAGGAAGAGAGGGAAAGAGGAAGAGAGGAAACACAGAAAGGAAGGGAGTAAGGGGGTCCCAAGAACCAAAATGTCTGAATTATATAGTGAAGGGGGAGGGGAAGCTGCTGCCCCTGGGCTGGAAAGTTCAGAATAGAGGGCAGGGTATGCCAGCCATGCCATGTATAGGAAGGGACTGAGGGATGCTTGGAGAACCTGAAAGTGAGGTCTGCTTTGGTTCATAAAGCACCTTAGCTACTTGTCCAGGGTCTGAAGTCCAACAGTTTAGAAGATCTTTTTGTCAACAGTAAATATGGTGGTATGAATAAGAATGGCCCTGATAGGCTCACATGTGTGAATTGTTTGTTACCAGTTAGTGGAACTGTTTTATAAGGATTAGGAGGTGGTGAGAGAAAAAAAAAAAAAACAAAAAAAAAAAAAAACAAGAAAGAAAGAATTAGGTTTTTGGATTACTAGATTAAAGTTTAGACATGTCCAGCCAGCTATGGGGGTGGGGAGGTTGGAGGGAGAGAGCCTGCCTTGCTGCATTACTTTCCTCCCACCAGAGATACTATTGCCAGGAAACTGGCCCAGATGGTTCCAACTCCTTACAAAAGTCAGGTAGCATTGTTCCTGGAAATAACACAGAATGTGCCAATCTCGCCTCTTCTGTAGTAGCAGCCAATCAGCACAGACAAGACATTCAAACTGAAATCCAAGACCAGATGCTTCTACTTATAAATGCCCTTTGTCACGGTGTTTCATCACAGCAATAGAACAATAACTTAAGATAGAATTTGGTGCCAGGAGTAGAGTATTTCTCTTGACAGGCCTGACCATGCTTTTATTTGGAGAAATAAGGAAAATTCTGGGAATTTAGTCTTAGCAAAGCATCTTAACATTTTAAGTAGCACTTAATGAACCATTTTAGTAGGAATAAGGAAGACAGTTTTACTCAATCAAATGTGCATTACGGCAGCCCACCTTAAGAGGTTTCAGGGAGGAAGAGTATCATCACAAACCTAGCGACCATTCTTGTGATATTTTGACAAAGAAATTGGCTTCTTTTTATCCTTGTAATAAAAATTTGCCAGGATTTAAATTGATGAGTTTTGAATTAATGGTGAAATCTGTCATTTCAAGACAGCCCAGTATTGACCATCTTATGCAGATCTACAATGAAAAAGAGCAAGGGGGAAGACAATACAAATTATATAGTTTGAGGAGAAAAAAAAAACAGGAAATGTAATATTGGAGCCAAGTACCATCCATACACAGTGTTGCAGCTTCATTTGCTGGTGTGAGCCACAGAGAGCAGGGTCTAAGAATGAGGCAGACTAAAGTCTCATGAGACAGAAACTTCATTCAGAGCATCAGAAAATTAATTTTCTGAGGGGACAGACCTGGGTAAAGTGTCAATCACAAGGACAAGCTACACATGGAGGCATATGAATAACAACACCTCAAGTAAACTCGTTGCTATCCACTACATCGAGGCGGAGCAGAAAACACATCCAAAGAAGAGTTCTGTGCTTTGAAGAAACTGAGACTCTTGTCCTGTTTTCTCGGAGTTTTATCACAGGAACTCAGTATTCTCACACAATTCCATTTTTGGTCTATGTTCTAACACTCAAGGAGAAAAAAAGTTTTGGAAAGGTCTGATTCAAAATGTAATAAAGGCAAAGGTGCCCTCAAGGCAAGACCTCACCTAACTTCCCTTGGGGTGGACAAGAGTTAAAGGAAAGCTTTAGCAACAAAAAAATCCATCAACAACAGAAAGCTCATGCAAATGCAAGTCAAGGAGGGGCCAGATCCCAAAGCCAGAATGTGTTATGGATTTATTAAAGAAGATGCAGGGAATGGTTGTGTCATCTTCCTATGAGGTTAAAAAAAACACATGATGCCAATTGCAAGGCAGGGGAGTTACTGCATGGACGCTGGAAAGACAAGTGTGAAGGTTGCATCCAGTATCCCACAATGTTGGAGATGCCAGAGCCAAGGGATACCTGCCACAGAAAGCTGCAGACCTGAAGTGGAACCAGCCCAAGAGAGAGAAATGTTACAGTCAGCAGAACTGAAAATAGTTAAGAGTTGTGAAGAGAACTTTGACATCAGACATGGAGTTACATAGTTTGGAATTTGTTGGACTGGGCTTTGTTCTTGCTGTGGTTCAGTATTTCAGTACAGTGTCCTCTTTCCCTTTTCTTCCTTTTGGAATGTTGGAAGTGTTGTGCCTGAATCACGATACCCCAAAAGACCACCACCAGGAGCCGAGTCCGTTGCAAACCACATGAGGATCTTTTTATTATAAATCATTACAAGCTGCACCTTGGGCTCACATTTGGCAGTGAGAGCTGAGAGCCCCATCCTCAGGTTAGTTGGGGCGATTCCTGCCTAGCAAGCATCTATTGGTCAAAATGCTGCATTTTTAATTGATCAGCTATAAGGTCCCCAAACCATTAATTATCTGGTGTCCTTCCCTAGGGGGATGGTCCAGTTTCTTAGTGGGTGAGGAAAGAATGCAGTGAGGCTGGTCCTTCCCCTCAGGGCATTACTGGACCTCTCCGCCTACCTAGTTAGGCCTTAAATATTAATAATAGCTGCTGATTTTTAATCTTTTGGTCTCTCAGAAGATTTAATTGATTCACACAGTATAGTGTAGAAGGTAGGTAGAGTTTATTAGAATAAAGGAGAGCACATGCTCAAGCAGTGAGAGTAAATAGTGGCTAAAGAGAGCGCAGTACAGGCAGAATTTATACCATATGTGAAGTCTCGAGCAGGCAGCTTTTTGTGAGGAACATAGTCCTTTCTAAGTGTTTGATGGGACCATTTGGATTGAGTATAAAAAACGGTGATGGTGGATGTTTGTTCTTTTCTCAGAAAGTCTTGACTACAGAAACTAATCTTACAAGATTTAGGGTATCTGAAATCATGTATTAATTTCCTTTGGGATAGTTTAGGATGCCATGTCTTCTTCTAGGGCTAGAAATATAACTCACATCCTTGTGATGAGTAATTAGTGTTCTGCTGGCCCACTCCTTGGTCTTATAGGTCATTATAGGAAGGATTCAAACATTCGTCAACTCTGATGTCTAATCCAGCCATTTAAAAATACATATAGCACTTTTTCCTACAAACTGACTCTTCCCCTGATTTTTTCTTATATACTTTTGTGATTCCAAGTCATCCAAGCTTAAAATCTCTCTGTAAACATGAATTTATTATTGTTATTTTTGTCTTAAGAAGATCATTCTAGTAGCAGAAGAAAGTGTGAATTTGAAGGTGGTCATCTATAAAATGAATAAGGAAACTGCTGCAAATTCAGATAATCAAGTTGGAGTTTATAGAGGGCTAGTTGAAAACAGGCAGGTCAGAAATGTAGCTACACTGTTGATTAGAGAATGTTGAAACATATGGGATAGTTACATTTCTGACATGAATACATTTGTGTTGAAGTTTCCTCTAGGCAAGGACAACATTTGAGAAAGATTGAGATGCCCATTGTTTATCCAAGAGTTAATTACTATAGAGTTGAATAGAGAGGAGTTCCAATATACAGGTTATAACAGACAATAAGGAGGTAGATGAAATTGTCCAATCATAGGACTCAAAGGGATAAAAAGAAAGGAAGCTGCCAAAAGAAACTAAATATTGGCAGAGTTCTCGGCTTGCAGCAGGTTTGCAGGGGTGCCCCCACCAACACGTGTGACTACTTGTCCCAACAAACAATTGGCATTTATTGTTATTTTTTTCTTTATTAATTACACTTTATTCACTTTGTATCCCCCCCCCCCCGTGGTTCCCTCCCTCCTCCAGTTCCAACCCCGCCTTCCTCTACCCTCTGCATGCATGGCATTTATTATTAAGCATGGCCACACTGGAAGCAGAGGAACAAGGATTCTAATCCTCTGCTACCAGAATCTAACAAGAGCTTTGTAGTTACAATGGAATGAAAAAAAAAAAAAAAAAAAGCATGGATGGGAATGGTCAAGCCATCGTGGACAAAGTGTGGCCTATTCATCATTAACTAAGAATGTCACCCCACAATCTCTTCCAGGATAAAGAAATTGCTACTGCCTGTAGTTTTTTTTTTTTTTTTTTTTAACTAATCACACATTTATCTGTGAGACCCATTATTCTTGAAATCAAAGGTGACTGCAGAGAAAATGACTCAGGGAAAAGGACAATTCAAAAAGGCAAGGTGGATTTAGTTTGTTCAAGTTAAAGGATTGCTGGTAACCTGTATGCATGCTCTGGTATTCTTAAACAGTATGTTGTGAAAGCTGGCAGTTGACTGGAGTTGTATCTAAGTTGGTAGTACCAGCCAAGCATCCACAAAGCTTGGGCTTCAGTGCCCATTATGTGTGGTGGAATGCAAATACTTTTGACTCTAGAGGCAGGAGGATTATAAGATCAAGGTTATTCTTAGCTACAAAGCAAATTTGAGACTTGCCTGGTCTGCATGAGTCTGTCTTCAAAAACAAAAGAAGAAAGTTACTTACTGCATGGCAAACTGTTAATTATGCTGTATTAAAATCTGAAAGTTATCTTACTTACTCCTGGTGCTTTCAGCTGTGAAGGGAGGTAATTACCGGATTAATACAAAAGTTGAACAGGAACCCCTTTCACAGTTTACGGGAGCAAAAAGACAGAGTAGCCAAGTTTTTGTCTCTTTAGTGACCCATTGGACATGTCTAATCCCAAGTGAACAGTAAATATTTTTTTATCAAAAGTAACTTCTAAGGCTGTCTTACAGTGTTCAAGCGAGAGTTCAGGGAGAATGGTCCTCTAAAAGACAATGGATTGGCTGGGTGTAGTGGCACAGGCCTGTAAGCCCAGCAAGCTGGACAGCTATGGTTACACAGAGGAACCCTGTCTCAAAAACCCAAAAAGTTTTAAACTATATTTCTGAGAACATTTCAAGGCCTGAACATCTAAATTTGAATGGATCGCACAAATATCTCATGGCAGTCCTTCCTTGAAGCTGCAAATCTAGACTGTTCTCCAAATGTCAATTCATTGTCCTTTGTTTGTTTGCTTTTGTTTTGTTTTGGTTTTGGGTTCGTTTTTCTTTTTCAAGACAGGGTTTGTCTGTGTAGGCCTGGCTGTCCTGAACTCACTTTGTAGATGAGGCTGGCCTTGAACTCAGAGATCCATCTGCCTCCCGGGTGCTGCAATTAAAGGCGCGTGCCGCCACTGCTGGCTAGTTTAATACATTTAGTATGACTAATAAACTAAGCTTCAAAGAGATAATATTCCTTCCTATAGTTTTCCACAGTAACTCGTACTCTAATACTCCTTTTCAAGTCTTTTGTCATTTGTCTGTGTGTGTTCATGTGTGTTCGTGTGTGTTCTTAAGTGCTTGGAGATCAGAGGTTGAAATAATACCTTTTCCTCAATCTCTCCACCTTAGTTTTTGAGGCGGAGTCTCTCACTGACCAAGAGCTTGCCATTCCTTCCAAGTAGATTTTCAAGTTACTTCATATGAATTTGTTTTAACCATCTGTGAATTAATTATCCTTCTATTGATCTGTGTAATTAAGAAGTAAACTCCCAAAGTTGTATAAATATATTAAATATTAAGATAGTAGTTCCATGATTAAAAGCAAGCCCTATGGATTATTCTGTCTTCATTTTGCAGCATGGAGATTACAGGCAGGTACCTCCTCACCCCTGCCCCTCAATTTCAGTTTCTTCTGTCAGTTGTGGGGATTGAAACCAGGTTCTGGCAAGCACTTTACCAATTGAGCCAGAATCTTTATATTGTGTGTACAGGGCACATTGATTATTAAAGAATAACATTGTGCTATCTTACCAAGACTATTTTTCTATAATTGTTAAATAAAACTTTTCTAGTAAGTTGACTTTTAAGTGGAGTCAGTTCCAAAGCAACTTATTGTTGTTTTTGTTGGTGATAGGTTTGTTTTATCACTGCTTAACCAGGATCCTAGGGAAATGCTCTACCAGTAAGATATAGCCAAATTGATTTTTTTAAAACCACTTCAGAGTTTATCTTTAGTGTTGTTTGCCAGTGGAATCTATAAGTAAAATTTTAATTACTTTCAAATTTAGTTATTATACTTCAAAAACCTATATTAAGACTATGTTATGTACATTTAGACCTCATTTACTAAGTAAATACCCTAATACAGGAATCTCTACACATAAATTGCATGTGTGTTTTTGGTCTCTATGCTTTGGTATGTGATTTATCTTCCAGCAGATAAATGCTGGGCACAGTGCTTTCATCACAGTTACAGTCATTGGTCTGGTAATCCTGTGAGTCAATCTACACAAAACAAGAAACTCATATCAAACTCCTGGCAGGTTTAGTTCAAATTAAAATGCATGCTCAACTGTAGAGATTGTCAAGTGTGGAAATAATATTTGTCCAGCTGGACAGCTTTCTTTTGTAGTTGCTAAATGAAAGTTGAGATTCTGTCTGCTTTTTGAAAGCTTCTGTGTCATGAACATAATTTGGACGGTTTGTGGTTTGACAGGGATTATTAAAATCAGATGAAGTGAAGGGAAGCAAATGTGAGAAAGCAAAATTGACACTGACATTCTCTATTATTCGCAGCTTGCATCATGGTGAGTATGTTGATATGATAGATTCACTGTTGGGATATGTTACTCAGCCAATAATGTAAAAGGCAAGTTTAGTGAAGGATTTTAGATTTAACATGAAGATATCCAACACTTATTTTCACTGATTGCTTTTTAAAATAGATCTTCAAGTTGCTTCATATGACTTTGTTATAACCATTAGTGAGTCATCCTACCATTGAACTATAGACTTATAACATATAAAAGTATGTTGCCACGGCTGGGTAACAAAATATTAAATATTGAAAAAGATGTATCACATAATTAAAATCATAGAATTTTCAAATCAGACCTTAAAGTTATTTCTTTTTAATTTTCCTTACTTACCGAAACAAAGAAGAGTTTGGAGGTAGTATACTTAATTTTTATTTGATAGCTTAAGTGTTATATCCTGAGTTTTCACTATAGAAATATTTTAAAAATTTGAAAAAATTATCTAAATTTATTTAATTCTCAATTGTAGGTAGCCTTTTTCTGTTTAAACATGATACAGAAATTCTGTTACTATAGTTACATATGTTTCCTTTAAATAATATCTGCATGAAAGGATAAATATGCTTTAAAGATATAATTTTCTACTCAAAACATGTTTAGTGGATGTGATCTAAGCTAGTTGACTATTTCTCTCCTCCTTCTCCTCTTCTTCATCTTCTTTGGAGACAGGGTTTCTCTATGTGCTGGACTTGCTTTGTAGACCAGGCTAGGCTCAGACTAAAAGCAATGTGCCTTCCTCTGCTTCCCTGAGTACTGGGATTAAAGGTATATGCCCCATGCTAGGTGACTCTTTTAAGGTATCAATCAAAGAGAGTTATAGCAGAAAAATAAAAATAAAGATATATGTATCAAAGTAAAGAGACTGGTCATGCTGTACGTTGTATGACGCCCTCAGAGGAGTGAAACTAACAAATACAAAAATAAAATAAGAATCTAATTCAAATTAGGTATCCTTCATTTTCATTCTAATATTGACTGTCTAGAGTTCAGCATGTCCCTTTAAGACTTCCCTTAGTTCCTGTTATTTCTAGGAGACACAGTCTCACAATGGATTTCCTGGTCATCTGGTTCTTTTAGTCTTTCTGCCCCCTTCTCAGCAATGTTCCCTGAACCTTTTGGTACATGATTTGTGTTGTTATAGAAATATCAAGTGGGACTGAGTCCACTATGACCAGTTTTTCTTCGCATTTTGACCAGTAGTGATTTTCTGTAATGATCTAATCTGTTGCAGAGAAGTGTCTTTGGTGACATGTAATAGTTACACTTATGTGTGAGTAGGTTTGTAAAATGCAGATAGGAATTATGCTGGCTTGGTAAATTGGTAGAAACAGGCCCTCCTTTAAGCTGGCCTTGAACTCAAAAAGATTCACCTGCCTCTGCTCCCAAGTGCTGTGATTAAAGGCGTGCAGTACCATTGTTTGGTGCAATACTAGATTCTTTTACTAAAAAAAAAAAAAAATCCATGGCTCTTGAGAAGAAGCATTGTCAGCCCAAGAAGCATAACTTTCCTTAAACTATGTATGTATATGTATGCACATAGCCACGATAACTGGCTGCCTAAACAAGACCTGAACAAGCCCAATATCAATAACATGAATGAGGGAAATTTCACAAAGGCCCACCCTAAATGAAGAACTGCAGTCAACAGAAGACCAGGAAGGAGCCCCCAATTGGATTATCCAGTACTAATTAGTCAGCCCTGGAATCATATGCATCTAAGTAACGTTAAATGGAGTGAGCATGTTGTACTATATGTGTGTGTGTGTGTGTGTGTGTGTGTGTGTGTATGTATGTAACAACAGTAAAAATGGTCAGTAATTTGAGAGAAGTCTCATAGGATGGGTTAGATGAAGAACCGCAGAAGAGCGGTATGACGCAATAAGATATCCATGTCTTTAAAAAAAAAAAAACTTACCTCATTTCAGATGTTATTTTCAGGTAATCTTTTCGAATTATACATATTTCCTCACAGCCAAATTGAAATGCAAAGTTTCTATAATGTTCCTTTAGACTGAATAACAAATATCTCCAAATATCAAATAAGAAATATCACCAAAGAGACACACATGTGGGTGTGTCTGCAATGCCATTTCTGGAGAGGTTTAATTGAGCATGGAAGATTCAGCTGAGCTGTTCAGATCCCATGTATGAGCTGGGGCTGCAGACTGAATAGAAATGGAGATAGGGAGCTGAACATGCACCGCCATCAGCTACCACACTGCCGCCTCTGCACCTTCCCCACTGTGGTGGACTCTACCCCTCAAACCCAAGTGAACATGTTCTTCCCTTAAGTTGCCTTTATCAGGTAATTTGTTGTATCAATGAATAAGTAACTAATTTAGCTTTAATGATAAAAAAGGATGCAACACATGAATGGTCAAATGAAAAGGGTAACTATGATAAAATAAGGATGAGGCTTGTGGCGTAGTTTCTCTGTTTTCTAGGTGTGCTACTTTCTCAAGACATGGATATCTTATTCAATATGACAGCTCCCTCAACATCTATGCCATTATATTGGCATGATTGATTAAATTCTTGGCTACAGGTGACTGAACTCAATTTAAAATGCATTTACCTACCTTGGAGATTGACGAGAATAGGAGAAAATGGGGAACTGAAGTAGCGAAGCACTTGTTCCTCTGGTGAATAGTTCCCATTCTGAAACCTGCTAGTCCATCAAGAATTACCTTATCAGAAAAAGTCAGTAATGAATAACCAAAGACACTGAGAAGATCCCCACAATGTTTGTGCTCTATGCCAGAAGGGAAGAGGAGAATAAAACCCAAATAATTATTTGTTATGTACAGAGGTCCGAGTCACTGATTCCAGATGTGAAGTTCTTCCTTCATTTTCTACATGAAACAGCCGATGGAAGGAGAAAGGGGGAGAAATAAAGCTACTTGAGACTACTCAGTGACTACTGAAGACAGAACTGACCAGATAACAAATTGGAATTTGTTTAGAATTGGACCACATATGAGCTTTGTGGCATATTCATTTTGTTGTTTTGTTTTGCCTTGTATTATTTTAAACAACACATGAGTGATATAAAAACAATTTTTAAACTGAAGATCATAAAAAATAAAAATAGTTTGCATAGATTTCTGGTACCTAATTTAAAATATAATGCGAAGGATAGAGACATTGTGTAGGTAATATACATGTAATTTAGGAAGAGAAGCCAATATAAGGAAATTAGCTTGAATTGTTTTAGATCCTTATAATTATTTCGTACAATTATTTGGTACAGATGCTTGGAAATGCCTGTTGAAGGACTAGAGACAGAAACACAGTCTTTGGTCTGTGAGCATGTTGATGATAGTTGAAAGAAGTTACCTACTGAAGGCATGTAGAATGAAAAGAGGACTGCAGACTCCAGCATGGAATGAGTGGTGTGAAAGACAAAATGTAGAAGAAAACTTAAGATATTTAGAAACTATGTCTGCAGAAAATAGTGTAAATATAAACAAAGCACAAATAAAAGCAGAACAGACAAACACAATAAATCCAATAAAGAAAAAGCACTAAAAAAGCACTAGTTTTATCTGGCAGTGCTCAGTCAACATGTTTAAAGTAAAATCTAGCTAAATGGAGGCTGTGTTGCTTTCTTTCATTTTATTGGTCTTGTATTTGTGTCTACCGTTAACTAAAAGCAAGTTAACAATAAAGAAACATCCAAATTGTGTAATACAATTGAATATGAAATGGTAGCATTCAAAAACCAAGAGAAGAAGGCATGGGGAAGTGTGTATTTTTATAGACAGCATGATAGCAGGATAAGAAAATACCATCTATCTATAATAGCCTAGCAAAGCCAGTGTGCTGGAAACATCTATATCTGTGACTTCAGAGATGAACAGTTTTCTTTCCTCCTTGTAGAGTGTCGGTCCCTGGAATGACAGGTTCATGGCCTACTTTAGAGTGTAAGTGTGTGGCCTGCTTTTTGGCGGAGGAATAAGAAGAGGGTCTTAAAGTTGCTTGAATTTATTTATTTTCTCAAGGGATAAGGGTGGGTTTGGGAGAAATGCACTTTAAAGTTCATCATAGAGCTAAGGAATACCAGTGTGTATTGACAGTGTCGAGAGAGGTGACAATAAAGAAACTTACTAGTTTACAAGCACTGCTGTACTAATCAAATATAAAGTTATTGTTTGGCAGTGGAGCCTTGTATATATCTCAGAATGAAAAGTAAATTATGTAAACAATTACAGGATACAGAACTATAATGGACACCCCTACTTCAGGGCTGTCAGCTTTCTCTTAGGCTGCTAGAATTAAATAGATGGGTTTGTTGCAGATTTTTTTTTTTATATTTGCCTTCGTCCCAAGCTTTGACATTCATTTCCCAAACATAAGGTTGTCTGACTCTGAAGCAGTTGGTTTTGAGTAGGAAAGCTGTGTTTCAGAATCTCCTTTATATCTGCTTTTGCATATCAGGTCAAAAAGAAGTTCTTTCGTAGCCAACTATTCAAAGTGATGGTCCTTTCCTGGAGCCTGTGAAACAAAGCTGTAACAGACAAGAAGAGAGTTAGGTAGGCATGTCAAGAGAAGAGACTATTTCACTGAAGGGGTAGCCATCAGTACCAAATAGACTAAGAATATCGGGAACTACGTTGTCATTTTTGTTCTAAGACTAGAGCAAAAACGAGATTGCTCTGGGTTTAGATATAGAAAAAATACAGGGTGTAGAGATTCAGATTTCTGGTTAAAAAAAGAAAAGATAGGAAATAGAGGGAGTCCCAAATAGAATATTTTTGTTTGTTTCTAAAAGGCAAGGAAGGAACAAGGACTATCCATGGAGATAACCTAGAACCCTGACAATGCAGCCACTTCTGATGAGAACTGATAGACTAAGATCAGAAAGAAGGAGAGGAGGACCTCCCCTATCAGTGGACTTGGGGAGGAGCATGCATGCAGAAAGGGGGGAGTGGGACCGGGAGGGGAGGAGAGAGGGGCTTATGGGGGGATACAAAATGAATAAAGTGTAATTAATAAAAGTTAAATAAAAAATTTAAAAAAGGCAAGGAAGGACCTTGAACATCTTTATAATCAGTTCAAAGGGATATTTGCTATAGTGGAAATAGTGATAATTCACCAATCAAAGCCAGAGAAATCATGAAGGAGTACTCAAATAAGTAGATCTTTTTTTATCAAATTAATTTTAAGCTAATTAAAACCAGTACTAGTGTTTTAATATTACCATTCTGAATGGCTAGCTAATTAATGTTATTAATAATTAAAGAGAAATTATTCTGAATGGCCAGTTAATTAATTTCATTAATAATTTAAGAAAAATTCTTAAACCCTTGGAACATACATAAGATCCTAAATCCTTTAGAAGTATGCATTTTGATACAAAGTATATGCTAAGTTCAAATCCTTATTATCTAATTATTAAAACAGAATTTCTTTAAAATGTATTAAATGTCTCAAAAGCTGTTTCGATTATTCCCAGTTGCTTCATGATAAAACTGCTTTTTAAAAGTGCTCCCTGACTTAAGTTTTATATTAATTCAGATATACTTTTCTAAATTAATTTTACTTGAAAATTCATTATCCCATTATTTTATGAGTTTGAAATTAAGAGATGTCTGAGTGATCAAGAATGATAGTATTAAATGCACTTTTATACTATCTTGGTTATGTGTTCTTTTAAAGCCAGAAATAGCTGGGATTTCATATGAAGATTGTAATTATTAAAATTAAAATATTTTGTAAGAAAAGAAGTACAGTGAACAAGTGCAGCAGTGCCAGTTTTGGTGACATTATTTGGGTTTGCTTGCCAAGCTGCACCGTGTTTTCCAGCTGACCCGTCAGTCCTCTTTCATATGTACACATATATAAATCTTTAGAGGAGGCATGGTGCTTTTTGGTTTTTGTTGTTGTTGTGTTTTTAGTTTGTTTTTTGAGACAGGGTCTCTCTTTGTGGTCCTGTAGACCAGGCTGGTCTTAAACTCACAGAGATCCACCTGCCTAGTTCTCTCAGTGCTGGCTTTAAGGGCCTGTGCCATCATGCCTGCCTATATTTATATTTTTGTTTTTTTCACTGAAGTGTCTTATATAGCTGTGGTATGTTAACATGAATATGTCACCAGGTTCATATTGACATTTTAAACCACACGTAATGATCACATTTCTCTAATTGTTATCAGAGCACCTAATGCTGCTGTGAAAGAAAATATAATGTTTGAATAAGAGTTGAACTAGTTGTATGTATGCATTTCATAGTATCTGCATATATACATATGCATGTATGTATGTAATAATATATCACAACAATTAATGAAAATAAGGGGTCATGAATTTGAATGAGCGTAAAGAGGTGGTATATGGGAGGGTTTGGAGGGTAGAAAAGTGAGTTGGAAATATCAAAAAATATAATCTCAAAAAATTTAAAGAGATAATTTGAATGGAATATTGAGCTGTTCATTTTCTAATATAAGCTTCCAATAGAGTGTTTCAAATAATTCAACAAATTGATGTCCATTTCCAAAAATCTTCAGAAATATCAAGTCCCACTCATTATGGAAAGAAAAGGAACTGAGACAGTTCTGTAATTCCATGGGAGATCTGGCCTTCCATGGAAACGTGTTTTTGTTTTTAAATTTGCAGTTTTATCATAAAGTACATTTACAGTAGTTTCAGGTTAGGGAAAGCTATCAAATGTGTGGCTGAAGAGAAACACATAGATACAATAGTTAGTTAAGTCTGAGTCTATGCAGAGGTTTGAGAGCATTATGTTTCACTGTCTAAAGTAGTCTAAATCTTAGGGGATTCACCTCATGAGACCTTTGTACATGCCATGAGCTTTTCTGTGCCTCACTTTGCACATCTTTAATCTGGTAGTACTTATCCCATGAGAGTATGTTAAAATTCAGTGAGTTCATCTATATGAAATACTAGAACAATTCCTGACTTGTATGTGAGCTAGAAGCAATAAAAGAATACTTGTGACTAATTGGAAAATTAAACACAAGGCAGACCCAAAGGAAAGCCTGTCCAGGCTTAAGGATGATACCCTGATCAAAGTTTAATTTTTCTATTTTATCAATCCAGCAACCCAACTAAAGCAGCATAGAAAGAATGATATAAAGAGAAATAGATCAAGGATACATGAGACTGTGTGCAGATATGTTTCCTTGAGGTCTTTTTTCTGTAGATAGGCCTACTGAAAGTCAGTTGACTTCAGTTGTTTTGCTGAGTGAGAAATCTGCTAAGTCAGAGGAGCTCAGGCACACCTGGGCTGCTGTATAGACAATAGGGAGAACTGCAGTGTTGGAAGTGGTAGAGAGAATCTACCTATTAAAACAAAAGCCTGACCCTCACACCTCTTCTTCTTACCCATTAGTATTCTTGTTAAGCTATGGTTCTATTTCAGCTTTCTATGTGGCAGGGCTAGGAAAGTAAAAAGAGAGCTTGGAAGGGCTCTCAGGGCAGTCATGAATCCCTGAAGCGGCAGCTCCTCAAGCTAAGGCAGGTAGGTCACCTGAGCCTAGGAGTTTGAGACCTGCTTGAGCAACTGGGTGAGACCTGTCTTATTTCAGTAAGCAAATAAAAAGTCAGGAATTCAAGGGGAAAATGCTGTTAAAGAACTAAGCAGTCAGGTCTATTAAAAGAATTGATTTGGGGCATTGAAAATGTGTCCTCTTTCCAATTACTCGCAGAATAAAATGAAATTTAAACAGAAGCCTTACAGTCTTCTGTGTCATTCTAGAAGAGAGAGCATGAACTCTTCTTTCCTTTTCCTGAGATGAATGACTAAAAATATCACATGAAGTTGACAGAATCAGGATTGAATCTACAGATGTTGTTTTAATGATACTGGAAGTTAGTATAATGCAGCATTTGAAACTTGTTCAAGCTGTCTGTGCAACAGTTATTTTCAATTAATTGTAATACAGCATTACCCTACCATGTTCATTAGCAATCTTTATTCTGTTTTAGACGTAGATACTGAAAGGTAGGATTTATGTTAGCTAGATCCTATGGGCCTGTTTCTTTTGCAATCTGACCACAGATCTGTGAATATTCTAACTGGGCTGAGTTTTTCACAAAGGAGAAATTGCAAGGCAGTGTTTCTCCTTTTCTCGCTCAGTTCAAGTCTCGTTCCTCTCAGTGGTCTGCCTTCTGTCTTCTTCCCTCCTTTTAACCACAACCGATCTGTCCTAAGAGAAGCTGCAATCTGTATTTTTAGAGGAGAAACAAAAAAGAAAGGTAAAATAAGAATTCTTGTCATTGTATGTGTTAAAAGGAAAAGACTGTAACCTAGAGGGGTATTTATTATTTTAAAATATAGTTAAGGACAAATGAGATTCAACATTATTCTGTGAACTTTTTCTAGATTGTGAATGGCTTGTTCTATTGTTTTATTACAGCATATTCTGGGTTGTTCATAGTGTACTCATGTTTTCTTATAATCACTGGGGGAGCTGTTATAATTCTTCCAGAGCTAAAACGTGATCTGCAGATACTTGGCTTAGTTATAATTTTTGAAGCATAACTACGGCAATTTTAAAAGGCAATAATTAATATTGAATAACTGTTTTCTTGTTTAAAATTATAAGTACTGCTATTTCAATTTTATAAAAAAATGGTTATATCAAATGAAAAATTTAAAAAGCAGCATTATAGAATGGCAATTCAAAAAGTTGTTATACTTTGTAAAGTTATGCTTTCCGTTTTTGATATATTTTTATTAGTGTAAAATTTTATTCTTTCTTATTTCAAAGTACTCTTGTTTTCCTGTAGATAAGCCAATAAGCACAGAAACATGAATATGATATATATAATGAACACAGATAAAAAGCTCTGTCTTATTGTAGCCTTACTCCTATCTCCTTTTCCTCCTAATTCTTAAAGTGATGTGTGTTCAACATACAATTTTATGAAAAGTCATCAATTAATTAGAAAACGGTTTTCATTCTGGAATAAAGGTTTCATTTGAACCACATCTGGATACTGTAGAAGAGCAGCCAGTGCTCCTAAGTACTGAGTCTGAACATTCGAAGGGAATATACTTAAATTCATAGAAAATACTATTCCCTCATAATATTTAATAGACCACAGGTAAAATTTTAATTAACTTCTTCATAGCAATTTAATTCCATAATCATTAGCCTCTCTGCTCATGATTTTTATCTGAAATCTTTTTTATTAATTATTTTTTATTTTTATTAATTACAGTTTATTCACTTTTACCCTCCTGTACCTCTCTCCCTCCCTTCCCAATCCCACACTCCTTCCCTTTTCCCCACATGTGCCCCTTCCCAGTCCACTGATAAGGGAGGTCCTCCTCCCATGAAATATCTTGACTTAAGCTAAAAATGATCTTTTTCTCTTTTTAGTCTATAGTGATATCACAAATCAGAGTGCTCTTTGGAAGGATCTTGCTTTTGGTTTCTGCTCTATGTTTGGCAGGTTTTTGAGGTCTTGAATAGAAGTGCCTTTAATTGCAATAAGGCTCAGAGCATCTCTGTCAGAGAACAGAGCTACATTCTGATGGTGAGCGTAGCTGCAAGCCTTATTTTACCTGTCTACTGTCTAGTGCCAACTCACTAGCCCTCAGCCACTGTGCCTACTTGTGAGAGATCTTAAAATGGGCTTCTACATAGTCACAACTAAATGCTAAGTATGTAAGTCTTAGTGATTTAATATTTTGAATTTTTTTGTTAGTATTATTGTCTTTATGTAAGATTAGAAAAGTGATACTCAAAATTAAATTTGACTTCATTAGTCTTTATTACATACCAAATAGATTTTAATCTAAAATAAGTTTTATACTTTTTCAATGCTCTAAGTACAAGATAGATTAAAGTTAATAGTTTTATATACCAAGGAAATACCATCTTAGATCTAAGTAAGATACGTAGTCACTATATTTTATTGACTGTAGGATCAGTCTTGGTAAAGTGTTCAAATTGGGGCTTATGACTTCATATTATTTAATTTTAAATTTGCCTTTCCAATATAAACATTTCAAGGTATTTATATGTCAGTAAGAACTAGTTTATTACTACTTTAACCCAGTGTTATTTAAGAAGACTAGCATGTGTTTTGTTCTGTAGTTCTGAGGGCACTACTTTTTCTCCACCTTTATTAACATGTGTTATTCTACTCAATCGTAGCTTTCACTACCCTGATGTCGTTTAACCTCCCAATTCTTACCTTGCCTCTTCTCCTCTTGTTGGCCCCTCCCCTTTGCTTCCCAAATAGTCCCTCTTCTACCTTAATATTTTTTAAAAATACAGTCTCGATTTAAAGACAACTTTTGCTTAACTGGAGATCATTATTATTATCAGTTCCACCCACCTACTTTCCATGAAATGCCATAATTTCATTCCTCTCTAAGCTAAATGAAATTCTATTGTGCTTCATTTTTTAATGTGTTCCTCTCTTATGAGCATCTCACCTATCTCTTTATCTTCCTATTTTGAATCTCACTACAATTTTAATTAGTTTCCTTCATGTATATACACAGGGGATGACATAACTGCCTTAAGTAAACATATAATTTCACAGAAATATATAGTACAAAATGGCAGAAGTATGTTTTGTGCTACATTTATTTGTTTATTGTGTGTCTGTATGCATCTGTGTGTGTGAGCATGTGTGTACCCATTGGTGTGTGTGAGCACGCGTGTGTGTGGGGAGGAAGCAGGTGTCTATCATGGTATGAATGCTTGCAGGAGTTGTTTCTCTCTTTTTGCAGTGTGGGTTCTGAGAATGAAGCACAGGTCAACAGAGTAGGCACTGCAAGCATTTTCCTACTGAGACATCTTGCTATCTCTCTTTTTTAAATTTTATTTCATTTTTATTTAATTACAGTTTATTCACTTTGTATCCCTCTCCAATCCCCTCCCAATCCCACCCTCCCTCACCTATTCCCATGCCCCTTCCCCAGGCTACTGATAGAGGAGGTCTTCCTCCCCTTCCATCTGACCCTAGCCTATCAGGTCTCATCACGACTGGCTGCATTGTCTTCCTCTGTGGCCTGGTAAGGCTGCTCCCCCTCAGGTGGAGGCGATCAAGGAGTCAGCCCCTGAGTTCATATCAGAGACAGTCCCTGTTCCCCTTACTAGGAAACCCTCTTGGACACTCTTGGACACACAGCTGCCATGGGCTACATCTGTGTAGGGGTTCTAGGTTATCTCCTTGCTATCTCTTAAACCACAATCTTTAAAATGAAAAATTCTAACAATACAACCCAAAGTTTTGCTGATTTGTATTTGTATATGCTAAGGAAGAACACTAGGAAAATATTAATATTCTTTTTTGTTTTTGTAAATAAGCCATTTAGTTTCTGTTAGAGGAGAAAACTTTATATATACAGTAAAACTACTGCAGTTCATAACATACAGCAGTCTCAACTCTGAGCTGCAAGATTTCAGGGAGTGATGGAATGCATGTGTAAAGGGCATGTAGTAAGTTCAAAACCAAAGTGGCAATGCAGCATAGGCAAGTGCTGCCAGAAATGTCCTGGGTCTGTTACACATTTGCTCTTAAATTCATGGTCCTTTCACGTGCAGAATACTTTTGCTGCTACCAGTTTTTTAACACCCTCTGCATTCAGTTGTATGACCTGGGAATTGGGAATTCCCAATTGGGAAGCTGGGAATTAGGGGAGAGGGGAATTATATAACAGGAAGCCTTTAAAGTAACCAAAAGACCTGCATTGGCAGAAGGCAGGGTGACAACAATTTATGAGCTTTGTGAGCTTTCAATGTCTGTGACAGAATCCTTGGTTAGACAAGTTAAAAGGAAATGTTATATTGACTATAATTATTTTACACTTGTAGCTGTTTCTGTTGTTCTTTGGCCTGTTGGAAGACAGCAAGACGGTGGGTACCATGCCAGTGAAGCAAAGCCATTCACTGCACCTGGGAAGCAATGAGAAAGGAATGACAGTGTTTAGGGTGTCTCTTCAGTGGCATGCTCACAGTGACCAAACGTCCCACTATGGGTCACTTCAACATTCCACCACCACCTACTATTCCTGCAGTCTGATGATCAGGCCTTTAGCATATGTTTGCTTTAGAATAGCATCTAAGATCTAAGCCAGGACATCACCTGCAGTAAAGAGTTTCCTGGAATTGAATCCACAGCCTAGTAACAGCATTTTTTAGCCACATCTGCTTCCCAGTTGGGTCAGGTGACTAGTTCTCATGAGAGACAGCTGAGCAGATGTGATTGAATAATTTTGTAAGCAAAGTAATTAAGGAATTAATTTGTTGTTCCCTTCTCATGCTTCTCCCACACTTTGTTCAGTTTTGTTTCTGTTTTCCTTTTTAAGACAAGGGCAACTGCTTTAGAAATCTACACTGATATTCCTTATTAAAATAGTTCCCACCCTAACCTAACTCTGAGTTTTAACCTAACCCTTGCTAATCCTATTTGACCTATAGCACTTTCTCTTATAATGTAATCTTATGAAATTTATGTCTTTATGTTTTAAAAATAGAACTGTTTTCCTTGCTAAGATAATTTCTTAAAGGCAAGGACATTAGCATATTACAGCTGTATTCCATTCCCTATCACACTGCATAATACCTATCAAACATTTGATGTATAATAAATGAATGGTTAAAATGTGTGTATCTTGATTGGAATTGAATTTTTTCCATTGTGTATATTCTGATTTCACTTTCCCCTTGCCCAACTCCTCCCAGATCTTGTCTCCCTCACCCATCCAAACCCACTCTCTTTATTGGTCTCTCATTAGAAACAAAACAAGCATCAAAAAATTAAAAATAAGATAATTGAACAAAATGAAAACCAACAAGAATTAGACATAATGAACGCACAAACGAAAGAGCCAGAGAAAAAGCACAAGAAATACATACAGATGTAGACACACCCACATTTGCACACACAAAAATCCCATTAAAAAAACAAAACCAGAAACCAGAATATATAAGCAAAAATATATGGTTTTAAAAAAGTGTCCAGGCAAAACAAAACAAAACAAACAAACAAACAAAACAAAACAAAAAAACAAAACTCCAAAAATACAAATACAGTTTTGGTTTGTGTGTGTGTGTGTTGACTGTTGGGCATGGGGCCTGTCCTTAAGTTTAGTTTATATGCCTAATATGACTCTGTTGGAGAAAACTAATTTTTCCTTTGCAAGTGGATCAGTTAGAAATAGCTCTGGGTTAGAGCCTGGCACTTGTGCCTACTTCTCTCAGTGCTGGGACCACATTTGTCTTAGACCCGGATGGGCTCTGTGCATGCGCCACAGTTTCTGTGGGTTCACATGCATGTGTTTTAAGGAATAAAAACATGATGGTCATGCTAGAGTATGCTCCAGGAAAATTACATTTGTTTTTCCACGTAGAAGTGAGCCCACGGTGGATGAATCCTCTGAAAGTTTGTGTGCATCTCTCAGGTCTGTGGTGACAAGAATGGACACTCAGTTGTAGCCGTGCCACCCTTTAAGAAAGGTTACTGTGGCTGAAGTTTGTTCTGCAGCCTTCTGTTATACTGAGAAAAGCAATAGGATATCTGAGCTGCCTCTGGCCTGATAACATTTTTGAGCTTTGAAACCACAGACAAGCTTGAAAATGATGATATTTAAGTAAGAAAATGTAATGAGCTTTATATTACCCTATTTCTCAAACTTCTCTATTTCTTTGAGTTTGCAAATAGAAATTATAGGTTTTGATACAGTGTCATAACTTGAGGTGGGCCATGTTCCTTCTTCCACCCCGTTTTCTCATTTGTGATCAGTTGCTTTCCTGTTTCACAGAATGGATGGGTCAGATGAATATTCCCATAATTCGATTGACCTACAATGTCTGTTAAATTCATTTCCTGGAGACTTGGAGTTTAAGCAGATCTTCAGTGACATTGGTGAACAGATGGAACAAAATGCTACAAGGTAACGAGTGCAAGTGTTTAAGTTGTTTCCATGTTTTGTTTTCTTTTTTAGTGTCTTCTTTTTAAAATGTTTTTCAAACATCTATTTAAAATGTTTTTTATTCTTATTTCATATGCACTGGTGTTTTGCTTGCATATTTATGTGTGAAGGTGTCGGATCCCCTGGAACTAGAGCTACAGACAGTTGTGAGCTCATGTGGATGCTGGTAATTGAACTCAGCTCCTCTGGAATAGCAATCAGTGAGTGCTCTTAACCGCTGAGCCATCTCTCCAGCCCCGTTTCCATGTTCTAGTCACATAAAAACTACCAAGTTTGACTTATATACTCATATGTTTTTCTTAATCTTGTTCAAAGATGCTGATTAAGCTCTATTCTCCATTTAACACAACTGTCTTCATCTGGTCATTACTCTCGTGTGCCTACTCTATCTGCTGACCATAACTTCCAGAATCCATCTACTTCCTTCACCCTAAGCTCTAGGATTACAGATGTGTTCTACAATGCCCAAATCTTAGATGCATGCTGTAGCTAGCGTGAATACAGTTCGTTTTTGTTTTTTTCTGAGCCATCTCCTCAGGCTCTTCATTACCTTTAAGAAGGTTATAAAATACAAGCACTGTCTCCAAACAGGTGGACTCCCATTTATTATATTGTTAGTCATCGTATTTAGAGTTTGCAATATAACAGATTTTCTTTTAATTTTGGGGTGCTGGGGCATTGTTTTGAGGCAGGGTTTCTCTGTAACCCAGCTGTCCTGGAACTCGCTCTTTAGAAGAGGCTAGATAGACTTGATCTCAGAGACTCATCTGAGTTTGTTTCTTGGGTGCTGGGATTAAAGGCTTGAACCACAATGCCCAGCTCCAGGCTTTCATTAATATATTTAGAAGTTAGCATTTTGGCTTGTAAGATAAGGGACAATGTTTAAATTTGAAGCCAAAGTATCAAAGTAAAATGATAGTGTCAGCTCACAGTTTGTGAAAACAAAGCCTGAAAACAAAATTATTTTGGAGCAAGGGATGTACATGCCTGTAATTTCAGTGCAATGGAGGGAGGGGCAGGAGAATAGCAGTAAGTCTAGGGGCTACATAGTGAGACCCTGATAAAAATCAAGGTAAAAGAATACTTACAATTGACTTTTTAAGACCAATGCTTTAAGAAAAAGAAGAGGAAGGAAATCTTTTCCTTTAATTTCAATAGGAAAAATTAAACATCTTATTTTTAATTTGGTTTTGGCCTTATATAACATATATGTTAAATGAAACATGTGTCTTATATATATATAGAAACATATATTTATGTATTGTATATATTTAATATATACTTTTTATATTTATTTAAATCTAGTAACTGTATAAGAATTTAATGTATTTATGTAATATTTGTGTTATATATTATATGATAGAATTTCTAACCTAAAGAAATGAAAAGAACATTAAATAGTAGATTAACAAGGTATTTATGTAAATTATAGAGGTAATTATATTTTAAATAATTTTTTTGTTTTGACTCAAAACAAAGCAAGACATTGAATGGTGTTTTTGTTATGTATTGCTTCATTATGTGCTAAATCTCTGTTTTGTTTCCTTCTCCCACTTGATCAATAAAAATAATATTTAAGAGTATAATAATTAATTTTTTACATTCATAAATTATTATTTATGTTGAAATTCATTGTTGATTTTATAAAAAAGCGTGGTATAGGATACTATTCTTACATTAAAAACCTTTTATTGCCCATATATTAAAAATGAACTTATAGCCTCAAGTGACCATTGATCTGCACCAGGGATAGAAGAAGGGAGTAGCTCTATGTGCTGCATACTACATTTAGAATCAAGACTATTTTTCATCAAATTCAATTATGTTTTTATTATACTCTAGAGTATAAACATAATAGTATAGAGTACATATATTTTCAAAAATAAAATACTGAATAATAACTATGGTTCACAAGAGTATAAATCATTTATGCGCTCATGTATTGCCTTCTAACAGAATAGCTTTTAGAAAATTGTATGTCATGACGAATCAGTTATGCCGCACTTACACTTCAGTAGTTGAATTACCCTTGGCATTTCGTATTCTAACAGTTGTGTTTAGTTCCTGATGGTGCACATTGAATAAGTAATGAACATCCGTATGATGTGGGTTCCCACATTACTTTTAGAAGAAAAAAGACATTAGCAGTCCATTCTTAAATACAGTATTTTTCCTCATACTTGAATTTTCTATGCTTTATTTCTTACAGTGACCCTGACAACTTAAGTGTGAGTTCCTTTTCCCTCTTCTTAATATCATCAAGTTTTATGAGCCACAGGGTCTTTCGCCTTCCCACAGCAGTAATTCCCCAGAATGGACCAGTGTGCCCAGAGGTCACTGCCCCTTCACCTGCCTTTCGGCCATTCTCTCAAGTCATTCTCGCGTTAATTTCTTCATGTCCACTCAAGCCAACGCAGTGTGACCTGTACTTCTGAGAAGTGAGCCAGTGGCAATAAATTATTTAAGTTAAACACATATCACAACTGATAACAAAGTTTAAATAACCTGGGAGGGACGAGTGCCAAGAATTGTGCCCACAAACACTGAAATGAGAAGGCTGCAGAAAGCCTGGGACAGTTTCTGAGGTGTCTGCAACTTACTCGTTCAATAAGATACAGAGGTATAGAAGTTCTTTGAGGTTTACAATGGGCATGAAATGATTTCTGGCCTACTTAGACAGATACTACTGTATTTAAAACCTTGTTTTATTCTTTTGCTTTCTAATTACAGACAATTTGTGTATAGCTCCTGGATCAAATTTTGCTGACACTGACATAAAAGTCTACTGTTTTCATCTTGGTAAAACACAAGAAGTGTTACCTGGGAAATTACCACATGTCTTAGTCCAAGAGTTGGGAGATGAGCTGGGACAGGTTATTTTGAAAGAATATTGTATATATGCATTATATATTTTTCCATAAGATGGCATGTATCCTATATACCCACTTATATTTCACATAGTTAATATTTTCCCTTCCTTGTAAATTTTTTTATAGTTTCTGATATGTTTGTTTACATGTCTAGAAAGAGAAAATAACCAAAAGAAATCTTTCAATAATCTATAAATCTTGGGTTTCTCATGAAAAAGCCATTAATCTGATGGTGTGCACACACATAAAATTTCTATCTTTTTTTCACCATGGTAAATTACATGAAAAGAAAATCATTTCAAATAATACTGTATTGTTATTCTGGCAGTAGTTTGTCAATTATCTAATAATAAAGTTATTAAAGATAAAAATAGTATTTGCTACTTTTGTGTTAACTGCCTGTTTTTGAAGTTCGGTTTGGACTGTACAGTAGGATGCTGTCACCGCTCCCAGCCTACTCACCAACAACACCAGGCCACAGGGAGAGAAGCGAGAAAGGGCCTCCTGTTTGATGGTCACTAAAGCTCAGGCCATTCCTTTCAGAGCCAGCGCCCTTCTGAGGAGGCCCACTCCAGCACTCCTCTCCTGACACAGAAGCCGTCTCTGGACCGCTCAGTCGCCTACATTATCCTGGCCCAGTTTATAGCTCCCACTTTGTAGTTTTCTGCTGTTATCCCTGAAGCTCCGAACGTGATGTCTGGTGATACCTGTGGATAGAGGTGGCACTGAGTAGAAAGACTATGAAGACGAATCTCAGTCTTTCTTGCTTTCTCACCCCTGCTGGCTCCTCTCGTTCTCTCACAAATCTATTGGACAATTTTTTTCTGTCTTACTTTTTATTGTTGTGATAAAACACCATGACCAAGGCAATTTATAAAAGAAAGCATTTATTTGGGCTTACAGTTCTTAGAACCCATGCAGGAGGCAGACAGAATGCATTGGGAATAATGTGACTCTTGAAACCTCAGCACTGTCTCCTGCCCCACGACGTAGCTCCTCAGACAAAACCACACCTCACAACCTTCCCAAGTACTTCCACCAATGTGTCTGTTGAATCTCCATTGTATGCAAATATTGTCCAAATACTCAAATGTATGAGCCTTTGGGGAGGGGCCATTTTATTCAAACAAGCCCATCCTTTATCACTATTCTGTTCCTACTGTATCATTTTGAATGTCTGGGGTGGTCCTTACTCCTTAGTCCATTGTCCTGCTTTAGCCCCCTTAAACCTTTGTCTATTAGATCCATTAGATAACTGTGAAGAAATTCTTTCAAATAACTTGAACATTTCAGGAAATTTGACAATTTTTAAAGGTTATGCTTATTTTCAAACTTCCCCTACTGTCAGCCAAGCTGAGAGAAAGATTGGAAACTAAACAAGTCTTCTAAGAGGACAAACTTCTGCTAGAAAAGTGACCACTATATCCCTTTCACTGTATAAGGACTTGAGAGTAAAAACACACTTACAAAAGGATATGAATATGTATAGACATACATATTACACATGTGTGTGACTGTCCTACAGGATTAGAGGTGTAATAGTCCACCATCTCTTTAAGCTGGATAGGTGCAGAACATGACAGCTACTCAGTCTGAGAAGCTATGGCTTTGGAGTTGGGAAGCCTGTCTAGGCTAAAGGTGTGGAAGCGTGATGGAGAGTTTCTGATGCATAGTAAAAGCCTGAAGAAAGCTGGAATCAGATGTACATGGGTGAGGGAAGCATCAGATAGACACTCTGGCCCTTGGGAGAGCAGTTTCCAAATACTGACTGGCTTCTTCTCATATTTTTTCACCCCACCTCCAGCATATTAGATAGTTCCAACCATATTCAGTTGCTATCCCATATCACTGGCCTCTAGAAACATCTTGCAAGGTATTTTCTATTAAGGCTTTTTTTTAAAAGAGTACAGTTATAACTTTCTGAAATTACTAAAGCCTCTCTAAAAGAGAACACAATTCAACATACATGTGTTAGTTTCTTTCATAACCAGTAAGGGGGCTCATTTCTAGGATAGTCTAATTTTCCTTTTCCCTCCAGCCATTGGTTGTTTATAGTTCTTTGTCTAGAGACGGGACTTCTGAACTTTCTCTTCTTTCACGTTAGCCCCTGCAGTATTTTTTTTTAGGAATCTTCTTGACAATTAAAACATTTTTCCAACAATATCTTTATCTGAACAAAACTAGTCTTTTAGTCAATTTAAATTATTATATTAATATAGTAAGTAACATTACTTATCATTTTATCAAATTATATTACAGTAGTATTTATAAATCAACCTTCTTTCCTATAGATACCAAAGAATTTCAGTAATCTGGTTGATAAACTAGGCCTACGTAAAACACGATTCTATTTACCTTACAACTAGAAAATTCTATTTAACTTGCATCTATGTACATGAATTCTAAAAAGAATTCACATCAAGTTAAATTTGTAAATAATTAAGACTGCAGAAATGTAAAAGCTTCATGTCTTTCCCTACCCCATTTTTTTTCATACTATAAAGTCTTTGATAACTAGTAAAAGGGCTCATCCCTGAGGGAAAGTAATTTTTCTTCTCCTTGCAGTCATTAGTTACCTGTAATTCTTTAATATAGGGATGAGACACATGAGCTTACCCTTCTGTGATAACTTGTCTGTCAATATTACCATTACTCTAGCTTTCTTTATGTAGCCATTTCTAGGACAGACTGTTTCACAGCAGACTTTCTAGTACTCTGGCTCTTGCACTCCTTCTCCTTTTTTTTTTTTTTTTTTGAGATGTCCCCTGATTAGTAGATAAAGGGACTATGAAGTAGATCTATCCACTGGGGCTGAGGTTCCCATAATCTGTTGTTCCCTATTTTCTTTTAAGAGAGGTTGTTTGGTTAGGGGGGCTAGTTGTATTTATTATCCAGTACAGCATAGTCATTCCTGAAACCATATATACCCCAAAATTAAAAAGGGACCCAGCAGGTCCTATTCTTATATTTGCATATATATGTATCACATATATACATGTATATGTACCTAGATATATTTAATATATATGTATATAACAATAATAATAAAAGAAAAGAGTTTATCAGCTTGAGAGTTGTGGGGAGTGTCTTCATGGGAAGGCCTGATTACCAGAAAAATAAAGGGTGAAAGTGATGCAATTTGCTGGCCAGTGGTGGGGCACGCCTTTAATCCCAGCACTTTTGAGGCAGAGGCGGGCAGTTCTCTGAGTTCAAGTCTGGTCTGATCTTCAGAGTGAGTTCCAGGACAGCCAAAGTTACACAGAGAAACCCTGTCTTGAAAAACCAGAACAACAACAACAAAAAGTGATGCGATTTTATTTTAATTTTAAAAGCACTAAAAGTACATAATAAAAATAAGTAAACAATTTTCTATGCCTTTTGTCATAATTTATGAAATAAAAATTTCAAAAATATTCTAACATTCCGTGTTAATTGGTATCACCTGCAAAAACATACTTCTCTGATGAGTTTTGACAGGTCCATTAAATTATGGGAGTCCTAAGAGTCAGTTGAATACTATGGCTACTTAACAGTTGCAGTAGTAGGTTCTCCCTTCCTGACCCAATAACACTGCAAGCTATTCATTTCATGGAGTGGGCCTTCACCCTTACAGCAAGTGTCTGGTTATTCCCGTGACACATCCAGGACACTGTTGTACCACATGACCTACCACGCTGGTTGTTGTCTCTTGCCCGGCTCAGAATTAGGTAAGATTGGTGATTACTTTTGTCCTTGGTAACGTGCATAGCACCTTCTAGTACTATGAAAGCCATCCAGTAAAGCTGTTGCTTCCAGGTGGGTTTTTCTCCCATGCCATGTGACTCAGTGGTGCTTTAACACGGGACACAGTGTTTTTTGGAAACAGAAAACCTGTTGTACACAGAACTCACAGTGGTTATGACAGCCTACACAAGGCTAAGTCTCATCATGGAGCCTTTGGAGAAGATGGGAACACAGTCTGATCCCTTGTTAAGGAGTTGCTGGTAGTTGATGGCTAAAAGAATGGGAGTTAGTTTTCTTTAAGGGTCTTGGCCTGCTGGCCACACTCTAGTGAAGCATATGAACAATACAAAAAGGTGCTCTATATGTGTAAAAGTCAGAGAACGCAAAATTGGGTGAGTAGAGAAGGGGAGATGGATCTGGCAGAGTGGATAGAGGGGGTATGGATGATTAAAGTACATTGTATGACAATCTCAAAGAACTAATGAAGGCGAGGGTTGTGTTTGTTACATTTTCATGTTGGTTAATGTAGTTCTCTTTTAAACTCAGGACTCGGTTCCTCACGTAATTGGCCTATAATTGGGCATTTATATTTTTCCAGTAACATTACTATTATAAAAATGTTGGGCAATTTATAGAGGCAATTCTCATATTTTTTAGACTCTTTAAATTTTGTACTAATGTTTGGGTCCTAGCAATAACTATGACTGTTTGTTGAATTGTCTTAGTAATGTTTTCATAACTGACCATGCTACTAAAAGAAACTTGAAGGATTTTGTAGTTAGGAAATTCTGAATTCAAAATAACCATATATGCTATTTTAGAAAACTTAGACTAATCTATTGGCAAGATTACTCCCCATACTTGAAACTGTTTGAAATACAGTCTTTGAAAACACTGTCTTAAAAGTGTTTAAAGTTAATTTTTTGTCTAATTTTGACCTAAATTAAAGAAGATGATTTGCTAGGTTACATACTTGCCTGGCAGCCTCAATCTTGAAAATAGCCTTTTATATAATAATTCCACATGAAATCAAATAAATGAGTTTTTAAAACCAGATGCATGGTCTGTAAATGACAGATTGACAAGATATTTTCTAGGCAACTGAAAGCAAAATCAAGTGAAAGGAAGTCAGCTTTAGTTCCTATCGCTGAGGGAGGTCCCTTGAAATGCAACTGCTTAATCCCTTTATCAGTATTTGGACAAATTACTGAAATACCCAGCACTCTGGAGGCTTTACACTGCTTATCAGCTATAGCTCCTCTGCCCAGATTTAGATGTTGGAGATAAGCCCAGAGGCTGAGCGCTGACAGAAACAGGAGTTGCTGAGTCTTTCCAGTTCACATTGCTGAACTAGATGTTGGGTTTCACTCAACGAGGCATGAGAGCATGCTACAGTACAAACCTTTGATGAAGGATGTCTAGAGTTGAGAGCTGTAATGCCTTGGGCTTTCTCTTTCTCAGTTCATAGAAATGCTTACATAAGGAAGAAAAATGCATGTCAGCCTCTTGTCAGACCTAGAACTGGTATTCCTTAGTAAGACCATTCCATCAGGAAAGTCAGGGGCTGTGGTCAGTGGAGGTTTTGTTTTTCTTTTAAGTTCTTTGTTTTCATGAAAAGGCTCTTTGATTTTCAGAATATATTTTTTCAAGATAACTTCATTTAAATTCACTCATGTTCAGAAGTCTCTGGAAAAGCTTTGCTCTGTTATTGTGTATTTTTATGGGCAGCCCACACCTAATAGAATTCAGAGACTTTAACATCAGTTTTAAGAAGCAGAGCTTGGCCTCTAAACGCTCCATGGTTCTATCATGTAAAACCTCTAATTAATAACAATTAGACTTTCAAAAACAGTGACTTTATCTTTTTGTAACTAATCGTCCGTGATAGTATTAGAAGAAAATTACAGAGCTGTCAGATTTGGATGAATTCAATGTTAAAGAAATCTGTTTCTATAATCATTCTTGTTCTTATATTTTAGGTCTGCCACCATTTTGTGGTAGTAATATGTCATATCCATGTGGCACCACATGTACTGTGCGTAAAGTTAATGGTTTGCCCCATAGAAGATTTATAAGCATTGACACACAGAATTATATACAGACATTGATACAATGGTACATCTAATATTAAGGCAGCCCATATTTGTGCTATATAAACACTTAGGAAATTGAGAAAAAGTAATGTTTAAATTTTACCTAATCATTGCACATATATCATTACTTACTTTAACGTGTGTTTTATTTTCTTCCAGCCCTTTTATGTGCATTTTATTTCAATGTTAGAATAAACTGGATGTCAGTACATTTAGCCACGTTAATATTGTGAATATGACTCTATACATTATAAGCTCTATGTGATTCCTTCTTGACTTTTAACTCTTCTGTTGGCTTAAATTGTCCATGTAGCATCGTTTGCCTTTTGACATATGATGTATGGTTCTGGATTTCCCAGCCATCAAGTGTTTTTGCTGCCATCTATCGACTATCAGCACTGCCTCTGCAGCATTACGGCTGTGCCTCATACATGGGATCTTCCATGGCATCTCAAAGTAGTCGTGTCTTTAATATTTCTACAATTACAGTATTTCTATAAAAATTGGAACTCGCTTTCCAACTATGAATGGAAATGAACAACCCATTTCTTACTATTTTAATATCATCTAAGTATTCTATGACTTTATAGACAGATTATATACAATTATATAACATGTAAACATTTCAGAACCTATAATATTATGAGATGGCATTGTTTACATCCTACCAAAATGATTATTTTTTCTTCTTTGTAGCATAGAGCATTGCGTTGAAGAAATTCAGTCTGAAGTAAGCAAGCTCTGTCCGGATGTGCAGCTGCAAACAACAACTGACTGCTTCAAATGGCTATCTAGCTATAGTTATAATTTGTCTAAGTCACCATCCATTCCCCATGGAGATTTGATAAAATTCCTCAAAGCAATGGTAAAAATTACTTCTTTTATGGTAGAGTGGAGAGAAATAAATACAATGGTTGAATTACTGTATGCAAATATTTATTGTATTGGTAATATTAGCCTGTCTTACCTTGGGGTTTTCATTTTGAGTATTTTGGTTTATTGTTGTTGATCCTATTTCTTCCCCCACCAAATTCTGTGATGTATTTTTACAATTGTTTTTAGCACTCAAGTATGGAAATGAAGGTTAATCTTCTCTTTCCTGGGTGCTCGGAGTGTGGTGTGCAGTGTGCAGAGCTAACAAACATACTGATTAACCTGCAGCTGTCTCCGTGTTCATGCTCATTACAGTTTTTGTTCTTTCTCAATACAGAGCTTCTTGGTCCTTAAAATGGAAGACAGTGAAGAGGGCCTTGACTGTGTCATCTCTTAAGTGGCTTTATCTCCCATTCTCTGTATTCCCAGCTTACAATAATACCCAGTTTTGTTTTATTTTGTTTCAATTGATGCAGAAATGTACACAACTCCACTGTTAAAATAATGGTCATTGTTTAATCATTGGCCACCTACTTAAGAGAAGTTTTTTGTTAACCTTCAACTAGAATAGTTATTATACCCACAGCTACAGGGTGGCTAGGTTACGAAAACATAGAAACAGCATAGTATTTAGGAAGCAGAAATTCTGTAGCTACAGTTTTAATTTAATTTAGCAGGGAGAAAAGGACTGTTTTTGTCTTAACATCAAAAACATTGATCAAGACAGATGTGGAAAATATCTTGAGGTTGTAGATGCTTTAGGATGACAGAATCAGCTGAAAATGGTTTTTGTCTGTTGTTATTACAGTTGACTCTTTCATGCTTATATAGTAACACAAGGAAGATAAAGGAAGACTATATGCCCTAAAGCCTTAACCTTTTAGAAAATTCCTCTCACCCATTTTCTGTTGAAGGTGGAGCCCTGAAGAATAAATATGGATGTAGTTTTCCTTTAATTTATATTAGGAGCTTTGTGTATTGGATTTCACTAATGTTGATATAATAATGCTTTTGCATTTAATTAAAAGCAAAAGCTTTCAATAATCTGCCACACATAAGTCATTCTATATTTACTGAAAGGCCACCTTAGTTTTGTTCAGACTCATTTGTCTTATGCAAGACCTGTGGTTTTCTTATTGTTTTGGTTTTTTCACATAATCAGTTGTGTTATTTTTGAGGAAATAACCATGTTATTAAAACAGATTCAAATTAAAATAACCTTATCAATTTTTAAAATTTACTTTAATTTTCTTTTTAAATGTACTTTACATACCAAGGGTGACCCCTTTCTCCTCTCCTCTTAGTCCCCCAATTTTTTACTTGCCCTTCTCCTCTCCCTTTTCTCCCAGAAAAAGGGAGGGCCTCCCTCCATATCAACCTTCCCCATCAAGTCACATCAGGACTGAGCACATCTTGCTCCCCTGAGGATAGGCAAGGCAGCACTGCCAGAGGGAAGTGATCCAAAAGCAGGTAATACAGTCCATGTTAGAAACAGCCCCCCAACTCCACTAGCCAGGCCCACCATATGAAGACTAAGCTGCCCATCGGCTACATGTGTGCAGGGGTCCTAGGTCCATATCATGCATGCTCTTTAGTTGATGTCTCAGTGTCTGAAAGCCCCACGGGCCTGGGTTAGTTGTCTCTGTTGGTCTTCTTGCGAGGTTTCTATCACCTCCAGGATCTTCCATCTTTTCCCCAGCATTTCCACAAGACCCCTGAAGCTCCGATCCATGCTTGGCTGCATGTCCCAGAATTTGTCTTGATCCACTGCTAGCTGGAGCCTCCCAGAGGGCAGTCAGGTTAGGCTCCTTTCTGAAAGCACAGCAGAGCATCATTAATGATGTCAGGGGCTGTCATTATTACCCTGGGGTGGGTAGAGAGCACATCAAGTCACATGACTGAGCATATCTCCCCTGAGGCCAGGGAAGGCAGCCCTGCCAGGGGAAAGTGAAGCAGAAGCAGGCAATAGAGTCCATGTTAGAGACAGCCCCACCCTCTCCGCTAGCCAGGTGTACCATATGAAGACCAAGCCTCCCATTAGCTACATGTATGCAGGGGGCCTAGGTCTAGATCAGGGGTAGGGGGAAAGGAAAAATTGGGGGAACTGGGAGGAGAGGAGGGAGGGAACACCTAGGGTGGGCCAATTATTGTTTGGATTTTCTTTCAGTCTTTGTGCCGTCTTTATCCTTGCACTTCTTTTAGGCAGGGTAATTTTTGGATCACAGGTTTTGTGGGGGGGTTGCTGTTCCCCTCCTTCCACTAGTCCTGCCAGCCTAGGTGGTCACTTCAGTCTTCATGTCCCACCCTGTTAGGAATCTCAGCTGGAGGCACACCCATGTCCTCCTAGGAGCCAAACCTGTTGCAGGCCTACAGCTTGACAAAGAGATGTCCCACCTCAGTTTCCCTTCTTGTTCCTAGCTCTCACACCTCCAACCCTTGTTGCCTCCACATCTTATCTCCAACATTATTTCCCTCCCAGTTCCATCACCATCCATTTCTGGTGTCTACTCTATTTCCATTTCTGAGTGACATCTGGCACCCTTCCTTTGGCCCTCCTGGTTACTTAGCTTCTTTGTGGATTATACGGTTTTCCTGTGCTATAGGTCTAATAACCACTTATAAGTGAGTACATACCATGTGGGTCTTTCTGGGTCTGGGTTACCTCACTCAGGATGATCTTTTCTAGTCCTGTCCATTTGCCAGCATATTTTATGATTTTTTTTGTTTTTAATAACTGAGTAGTATTCCATTATGTAAATAAATTTTCCACATTTTCTTTTTTTCATTTTCTTTTTTATTTTATTAATAGTTACATTTTATTAACTGTGTATCCCAGCTGTATCCCACCCCCTCATTCCCTCCCAATCCCACCCTCCTTTCCTCATCTCTTCCCTGCCCCTTTCCAAGTCCACTGATAAGGGATGCCCTCCTCCCATTTCATCTGACCCTGTTTTATCATGTATCTTCAGGACCGGTTGCAAAGTCCTCCTCTGTGGCCTAGCAGGACTGCTCCTTGCGGGGTGGGGAGGTCAAAGAGCCTGCCATTGAGATCCTGTCAGAAATAGTCCCTGTTTTACTAGAGAAAAACTCACTTGGTTACTGAGCTACCAAGGGCTACATCCGAGCAGAGGTTCTAGGTTATATCCATACATGGTCCTTGGTTGGAGTATCAGTCTCAGAAAAGACCCTTGTGCTTGGATATGTTTGGTCCTTGTGGAGCTCCTATCCTCTCCACGTCATACTAACTCCCCCGTCTTTCATATGATTCCCTGCACTCTGCCGAGGGTTTGCTTATGAGTCTTAGTATCTGCTTTGATACACTGCTAGATAGAGTCTTTCAGAGGCCCTCTGTTGTAGGCTCCTGTCCTGTTACTTGTTTTCTCCTATGTCCAATGCACATCCCATTTATCTTTCTAAGTGAGGATTGATCATCTTACCCCGGGTGCTCTTTCTTGTTTATCTTCTTTAGATGTATAGATTTCATTATGTTTATCATGTCTTATAGATCTATATGAGTGAGTATATACCATGTGTGTCTTTCTGCTTCTGGGATACCTCACTCAGGATGATCTTTTCTAGATCCCACCATTTGCCTGCAAATTTCATGATTTCCTCCTTTTTGATTGCTGAGTAATATTCCATTGTGTAAAAATACCACAATTTCTGTATCCATTCCTCCGTTGATGGACATCTGGGTTGTTTCCAGGTTCTGGCTATTACGAATAAAGCTGCTATGAACCTGGTTTTAAAAATATCCTTGTTGTGTACTTGAGGATATTTTGGATATATGCCTAGGAGTGGTATATTTGGGTCTTGAGGAAGCACTATTCCTAATTGTCTGAGAAAGCACCAGATTGATTTACAAAGTGGTTGCACAAGTTTACATTCCCACCAGCAATGGAGGAGGGTTCCCCTTTCTCCACAACCTCTCCAGGATGTGTTGTCATTTGAGTTTTTAATTTTAGCCATTTTGATGGGTGTAAGGTGAAATCTCAGGGTTGTTTTGATTTGCATCTCTCTGGATGGCTAAAGATGTTGAGCAACTCTTTAAGTGTTTCTCTGCCATTCTATGTTCCTCTACAGAGAATTCTCTGTTTAGCTCCATACCCCATTTTTTAATTAGATTATTTGATTTATTGCTTTTTAGCTTCTTTAGTTCTTCATATATTCTGGATATCAGCCCTCTGTCAGATATAGGGTTAGTGAAGATCCTTTCCCAGTCTATAGGCAGTCGTTTTGTTCTGACTACAGTGTCTTTTGCTTTACAGAAGCTTTTCAGTTTCATGAGGTCCCATTTATTGATTGTTGCTCTTAGAGCCTGAGCCGTTGGTGTTCTGTTCAGCAAGTTGTCTCTTGTGCCAATGAGTTCTAGGCTCTTCCCCACTTTTTCTAACTGATTTAGAGTATCTGGTTTTATGTTGAGGTCTTTGATCCACTTGGACTTCAGTTTTGTGCAGGGTGATAAATATGGATCTATTTTCATTTTTCTGCATGTAGACATCTAGTTGGACCAGCACCATTTGTTGAAGATGCTGTCTTTTTTTCCATTGAATGGTTTTGGCTTCTTTGTAAAAAATCAAGTATTCATAGGTGTGTGAGTTTATTTCTGGGTCTTCTATTCGGTTCCATTGATCCTCCTTTCTGTTTCTCTGCCAATACCATGCAGTTTTTATTATTATTGTTCTGTAGTAGAGCTTGAGATCCGGGATGGAGATACCTCCAGATGATCTGTTGTTTTATCAGATTGTTTTGGAGATTCTGGGTTTTTTGTTTTTCCATATGAAGCTGAGAATTTTGATGGGAATTGCATTGAATCTGTAGATTGCTTTTTGCAGGATCACCATTTTCACTGTGTTAATCCTACCAATCCATGAGCATGGGAGATATTTCCATCTTCTGATATCTTCTTCAATTTCTTTCTTCAGAGACTTAAAGTTTTTTTTCAAACAGGTCTTTCACTTGCTTGGTTAGAGTCACCCCAAGGTACTTTATGTTATTAGTGGCTATTGTGAAGGGTGTTGTTTCCCTGATTCCTGTCTCGGTACTTTTGTCTTTGGTATATAGGAGGGCTTCAGATTTTTTTTTTTTAGCCAATTTTGTATCCAGCCACTTTGCTGAAGGTGTTAATCAGCTGAAGGAGTTTTCTGGTAGAATTTTTGGGGTAACTCATGGATACTATCATATCATCTGCAAATAGTGACACTTTGACTTCTTCCTTTCAGATTTGTATCCCCTTGATCTTCTTTAGTTGTCTTATTGCTCTAGCTAGGACTTGAAGTACTATATTGAAGGGATACGAAGAGAGTGGGCAGCCTTGCCTTGTCTCTGAGTTCAGTGGGATTGATTTAAGTTTCTCTCCATTGAGTTTGATGTTGGCTATAGGCTTGCTGTATATTGCCTTTACTATGTTTAGGTATGTGCCTTGTATCCCTGATCTCTCCAAGACTTTAAACATGAATGGGTGTTGGATTTTGTCAAATGCTTTTTTGTCTTCTAAGGAGATGATCATGTGGTTTTTCTCCTTCAGTTTGTTCATGTGGTGGATTACATTGATGAATTTCTGTATGTTTAACTGCCCTTGCATGCCTGGGATGAAACCTACTTGGTCATGGTGGATGATATCTTTTATGTGTCCTTGTATTCGGTTTGCAAGTATTTTATTAAGTATTTTTGCATCATTGTTCATAAGAGATATAGGTCTGAAGTTCTCTTTTTTTTGTTGGGTGTTTGTGTGGTTTAGGTCTCAAGGTGACTGTGGCTTCATAGAACGAGTTTGGTAATGTTCCTTCTGTATCTATTTTGTGGAATAGTTTGGAGAGAATTGGAGTTAGCACTTCTTTGAAGGTCTGGTAAAATTCTGCACTGAAACCATCTAACCCTGGGACCCTCCACATTTTCTTTATCTGTTATTCATTTGAGGAACATCTGGGTTGTTTCCAGTTTCTGACTACTACAAATAAAGCCAGCATACGTTGTCACTTGAGTTTTTGATGTTAGCTATTCTGACTGGTGTAAGATGGAATCTTAGAGTTGTTTTGATTTGCATTTCATTGATGGCTAAGGATAGTGAGCATCTCTTTAAGTGCTTCTCAGCCATTGAAGATTCTTCTGTTGTGAATTCTCAGTTTAGCTCTGTACTCCATTTTTAAGTTGGATTATTTGTTTTGTTGATGTTTAGTTTCTTAAGTTCTTTGTATATTTTAGATATTAGCCCTCTGTCTGATGTAGGGTTGGTGAAGATCTTGTCCCAATCTTTAGGCTACTGTTTTGTTCTATTGACAGTGTGCTTGAACTTATAGAAGCTTCTCAATTTCATGAGATCCCATTTATTTGTTGATTTCAGAACCTGTGCTGTTGGTGCTTTTTTTTAGGAAGTTTTCTCCTGTGCCAGTGAGTTCCAGAATTTTTCCCACTTTGTCTTCTAATTAGGTTTACAGTCTCTGGTTTTATGTTGAGGTCTTTGATCCACTTGGACTTGAGTTTTGTGCAAGGTGATAAATATGGGTCTATTTGCATTTTTTTTCAGACATCAATTTAGACCAGCACCATTTGTTAAAGATGCTTTCTTTTTTCTATTGTATGGTTTTGTCTTCTTTGTAGAAAATCAAGTGCCCATAGGAGTGTGGGTTTAATTCTGGGTCTTCATTTCAGTTCCATTGATCAACCTGTCTGTTCCTATGTGAACACCATGTAGTTTTTATGACTTTTTTCTCTGTAGTACAGCTTAAGATCAGGGATGTTGATACCACCAGAAGTTCTTTTATTGTATAGAATTGTTTTGGCTACCCTGGGTCTTTTATTTTTCTATATGAAGTTAATGGTTGCTGTATTTCGGCCTGTAAAGAATTGTGTTAGAATTTTGATAGGAATTGAATTGAATTTGTAGATGGCTTTTGGCAGTGTGTTTTTACTATGTTAAACCTACCATTCAGTGAGCATGGGAGATCCATCTATTTTCTAAAATCTTCAATTTTTTTCTTCAAAACCTTGAGTTCCTGTCATACAGGTCTTCCTTTGCTTGGTTAGAATTATACCAAGAAATGTTTTATTATGTGTTGCTTTTGTGAAGGGTATTGTTTCCCCAATTTTTTTTCTCAGCTCTTTTGTCCCTTACATAAAGGAGGGCTACTTACTTTTTTGGGTTACCTTTGTATCCAGGCACTTTGCTAAAGATGTCTATCAGCTGTAGGAGTTCTCTGGTAGAATGTTGAAGGTCACTCATGTACAGTATCATATCATCTTCAAATAGCGATACTTTGACTTCTTCTCCACCAATTTCTATCCCCTTTATCTCCTTTACTTGTTTTATTGCTCTAGCTAGAACTTCAAGTACTATAGTGAAGAGATATGGTGAGAGTAGGCAGCCTTATCTTGTCCCTGATTTTAGTGGGAATGCTGTAAATTTAACTTGATGTTAATTGTTGACTTGTAGTATATTGCCTCTATTGTGTTTAGGTAAGTGCATTGTATCCTTGATCTCTCTATGACTTTAAACATGAAGAGGTGTTGGATTTTATCAAAGGCCTTTTCAGCATCTAATGAGATGATCATCTGATTTTTTTTTCTTCCAGTTTATTTATATGGTTTATTACATGATGGATTTTCGTATGTTAAAGCATCCGTGCATTTCTGGGATGAAAACTACTTGATCATGGTAGATAATATTTTGGATATGTTCCTGGATTCGGTTTGCAAGTATCTTATTGAGTATTTTTTCATCAATGTTCATAAGGCAGATTGGTCTGAAATTCTCTTTCTTTGTTGGGGTGATTTAGGTGTCAGGATGACTGTGGCCTCACAATTGCCAATGTTCCTTCTGTTTCTGTATTGTGGAAAATTTTGAGGAGTATTGATAATAGTTATGCTTTGAAAGTCTGGTAGAATTCCGAGCTAAAACTATCTGTCTCAGGGCTCTTTTTGGTTGGGAGGCTTTTGATGACTGCTTCTATTTCCTTGGGTATTATGCTTTCATTTAAATTATTAACCTGATTTTGATTTAATTTTCATAAGTGGTATCTATCAAGAAAATCAGTCATGTCACTTAGGTTTTCTAATTTTGTGGCACACAGGTTTTTTTAAGTGCGACCTAATGATTCTTTGGATTTCCTCAGTGTCTGTTCTTATATCCCCCTTTTCATTTCTGATTTTATTAATTTAGATACCCTCCCTGTCTTTCAGTTAGTTTGGTTAAGAGATTGTCTGTCTTGTTGATTTTCTCCAAGAACTATCTCTTGTTTTTGTTGACTGTTTTATCATCCCTGAGTTTGATTTTTTCCTGCCATTGACTCCTCTGGGTTGTGTTTGCCTCCCTAGTCATCAAGTAGAGAGTTGTTCAGTTTCCATGAATTTTTGGGTGTTCTATTATTTCTGTTGTTGTTTAAATATAGCTTTAATCCAAATTGGTCTGATAGAATACAAGGTGTTATTTCAATTTTCTTGTATTTGTTAATTCTTGCTTTGTGTCTGAATATGTGGTCAATTTTGGAGCAGGCGCCATGAAGTACTTACAATCAGATATATTCTTTTGGGTTGGATGGAATGTTCTGTAGATGTCTTGTTACGTCTAATTTACTCATAACATTGGTTAGTTTCATTTTTTCTCTGTTTAATTTCTTTTTCAGTGATCTGTCCATTGGTGAGAGAGCTGTGTTAAAATCTATTATTAATGTGTTGGGGTCAATGTGTGATTTAAGTTTTAATATTTTTTTTTTTACAAATGTGGGTGCCCTTGCATTTGGGCCACATATGTTTGGAATTGAGACATCATCTTTTTCCTTGAATGTGTACGAAGTGCCCTTCCCCATCTGTTTGATTAATTTTGATTGAAAGTCTTTTTTATTAGATATTAAAATAACTACTCTGGCTTGTTTCTTGTGTCCATTTGTTTGAAAAACCTTTTTCCAGCTGTTTATTCTGAGGTAATGTCTATCATTATTACTGAGATATGTTTCTTGTATACAACAGAATGATGGGTTCCATTTATAATTCATTCTGTTAGCCTGTGCCTTTCTTTCTATTGGGGAGTTTAGGCCATTGATGTTGAGAGATGTTGATGACCAGTTGTTGTTACTTCCTCTTATTTTGATGTTGGTAGTGGTAGGGTGTGTGTGCGCATGTTTTCTTTCTTTTGGTTTTGTAGCTGTGACATTATTTGTTTCCTGTGCTTTCCTGGGTGTAGTGAACCTCCTTGGGTTGGAGTTTTCCTTCTAGTGTCTTCTGTAGGGCTGGATTTGTGGGTAGGTACTGTTTAAACTCGGTTTTGTCATGGAATATCTTGTTTTCTCCATTAATGTTTGTTGAGAGTTTTGTTAGGTAGAGTAGTGTAGGTTGGCATCTGTGCTCTTTTAGTGTCTGCATAACCTTTGATTAGGCCCTTCTCACTTCCATAGTCTCTCTAGAGAAGTCAGGTGTAATTCTGATAGGTCTGCCTTTATATGTGACTTTGCCTTTTTCCCTTATGGCTTTTATATTCTTTCTTTGTTCTGTATATTTAGTGTTTTGGTTATTATATGTGACTTTGCCTTTTTCCCTTGTGGCTTTTATATTCTTTCTTTGTTCTGTATATTTAGTGTTTTGGTTATTATATGATGGGAGGATTTTCTTTTCTGGTCACAACTATTTGGTGTTCTGTAGGCTTCTTGTATGGTTTGTTGTTGTTGTTGAAATGTTTTCTGATCCTTCGAGTTTGGAGTCTTCTTCTTCTATTCCTATTATTCTTAGGTTTGGTCTTCTCATATTGTCCCAGATTTCTTGCATGTTTTGTGTGAGGAACTTTTTAGATTCAACATTTTCTTTCACTCATGAATCGATTTCTTCAATTATATCTTCTGCACCTAAGATTCTCTCTTTCATCTCTTGTATTCAGTTATTATTGATTCTTGTGTCTGTAGTTCCTGCTCTCTTCCCCAGGTTTTCTTTTCCAGGATTGCCTTTGATTGTTTTCTTTATTGCTTTCATTTCCATTTTTAGGTCCTGGACAGTTTTATTCATTTTCTTCTCCCATTTAGTTGTATTTTCTTGTATTTCTTTAAGGGGTTTACTCAGTTCCTTCACCTGTTTGTATTTTCCTTTGTTTCTTTAAAGGATTTATTCAGTTCCTTCTTCTGTTTAGTTCTATTTTCCGCCATTTCTTTTAGATATTTATTTTCTTCTTTTAAGGCCTCTATCATTTTCATGACCTCCGATTCAAGATCGTTTTCTTGTGCTTCCAGTGTGACAGTATCCTAAAGACTTGCTGTGGTTGGATAGCTGGGTTTTGGTGGTGTTATATGGCCCTATGTTTTGATGCTGGTGTTCTTGTGCTGACCTCTACCTATTTAGTAGACTCTGTTAATAGCATGCCTGGCGGACTCTGAAGGTAATAGTTCTCTGGTGTTGTAGGTAGAGCTCGTTGCCACAGATGTCCTTAGTCCTCTGGTTTTCCTACTGCTCCTTGATCAGTGCTGGCCTCAGGGCTGCAGACTGGGGAAGATCTCAGGAAATGGCCAGGTTGCTGCTGCTCCCTGATTTGTGCTGGTCTCAGGGGTTGGATATTGGTGTGGGTCCCTAGGATGGTGCAGGCCAGGGAACTGGGGTATGGGTCCTGAGGTGAAAGTGGAGCACAGAGGGGCTTGGGCAGACCTGGCCACTGTTGCTGGCAGGCTTGTGACAGGCCCGTAGATTGGGGTGTGGGATGTGGTCTCTTACCTGTTGCTCCCTGATCTGTGCTGGTCTAGGGGCCCACAAATTGGGCCCTTATCAATTTTTTTACATGGTACTAGATTCACTCTTGATGGCATTTTTCTATATCTATTTTTCAATGAAAATATTAGTCAGGTAAGAAACTGGCTCTTAGTATGATAGTTATAATGAGATTATTTTCACCATTTAAGTAATCATACAAAACACGTGTTTTGAACCTCTGTATTCTGTTATTCTTCGCTTGTCAGATATTTACAGCTATTGGCTGGCTTATGGAAAGATAAAGCTGAGACACTTATATGGCACTTCTGATTCACTGATGGCCTTAGTGCTGCTGGGTCCGGTGCGCTTGGAGAACATTTTCTTTCTAGATGTAAATAACTAAATAGTATAAGAGATAAGAGACATGGAAACCAAGCATTTATGCTAGGTCCTGTCCCTCACTGAAAAACTCACATATGATGTTTGAAATGTCATTCTAGTGTGTACCATGTCAGATATCCTTATCCATAAATTGGGCTATTAGGGTTTCCAAATATCATTGTCAGAGTTTTCATTATGGACAAACCTGAGATTATAAGAAAAATGTCTTTTATATAATAAAATGTTGGGATCTGCTCTAATATTTGCATATTAAATGTGCATTGTAGTTCTTTGAGTGAATGAGAACCAGTTGCAGGAATTTGTCTAGCTGTTTAATTCTGAATTGCATGTAATACCTGTGGTATCTTTATCAATAAGAAAATTCACAGCCAGACTCATTTTTATGCCACTTGAGCCTTGCTTCCATTTCTTTTCTAATCAGCTTGTTTCTACTTAGAGAATATGAACTAATTTCAGAATTGGCTGAAAATGGATGTAATTAGGAAAGTTGTCATGTATGGAGAATGTGTGTATAATTCAGAGTCTAGAAAGAAAGTAATTTTTTTGTTCTTTTATTATTCCTAATTATACCACCATTGTTTTCTACCAACACAGAAAGATTAAATGAATAATTCCCTATCACCTTTTGGGGGCCTTTCTGAAATTTTTTTCCCTATTTTGAGTTAGTTATTTCTTTGTAGTGAACAGAAATATTCTCAGATTAATTTTTACAGTAAAACCTTTCTTACCATTGTTTATAGCAATAAATTTAAATGAAAGTTGGAATCTTCCAATGTATTAAATTTTATTTCTCAGGATGGCAGCTATTAGTGACCCCTAAGCATCTACTGTATTTAGTGATTTCTTTTCTAGAATTATCTTAAGGATTGTATTGGGGGGAGGGGTGGTTATAGTAAGTATATTCATTCAGGCATAAAAATGGTCTGCCAGAAATTAATTAGGACATTATCTTGACTTTATTTTGTCTCAGGAACTCATTTATTCAATGTTTTCTTCAGGCCTGTATTTAGATGTGTTTAAGCTTTGCTATAGCTCAGGTTACACTGAATAGTGGGGCTTAAATGTGCATGTACAGAAATATAACTGAATAGATAGCTGACTGTACTTCCACTATCTCTGTCCATAGGAGGGTGCACATTCTTTACCGTCAGTGTCGTTTAAATCCCAAGTGCAAGACAAAAATATCTTGAGGAAAATTGAATATTCATTCTAAGTTTAATCAATTATAAAATGTGTGTAGACATAAGTTTTGTTATTCTTAGATTTCATTACATTTCTAACGTTGTAATTTACTTTTATCAGCAAGATTTGCTGAAAAATGAAGAAAACCAAGAAGAGATGATCCTGGATTTACTCTGGGACCTCTCCTGTCAGAGCGGCATCTCTTTCCTGTCACCCCTCGGAGGGACCTCCTTCTCCTTCCTCTCAGGGACATCACTGCACTCTGTCGAAGATTACTCCTCTGTGGATGTAAAGTCTATTTGGGATGATGTAAGACTACATCTTCGACGCTTCTTAGTGAACAGGTTAGAAAGCCATAATGAGATGAACAATTCACAGCAAAAAATTGAACTGAAGAATCACTGTCTGCAGCAACTCCTCCTGCTCTACTCCGAATCTGACGTGCTCGCCAAGTATGGAAGCATACAGAAGAGGCTGCTGGCCAAGTTCCTGCGAGACTCCCTTCCCTCCTGCCACAGAGACGGGGACTTAGAAGGAAGTGCTATTGGATACCGAAGCGCGGTACTCGCGCTATATTCAATGATAGAAGAGGATTTTAACATTCTGTGTGAAATTTTAGCGCCATCCTCAATGGTGCAATTCATTAATGAAACTTACCTGGATACAGTTACAGAAGAAATGACAAAAATTCTTGAAAAATTTTGTGAGCTGCAGTTCAAAGAAAATGTTCCTGTTCTTAAAACAAGCAAGAGCTCCAGCAAGCACAGAGGAACAGTGCATGCTTTGGGTTAGTGACATTTACTTTTTTTTTTTTTTTTATTTTCACTTCAGTCTTTCACACCTTTTCTGTTGTCGATATTTGGTTGAATCACATTGCAAGCTTCAAAATAAAGTAGAAAATAAATGAGCTGAAGTGAGCTGAAAGCTCATGCATTCCTTTTTCTCTAAGTGTAGTCATGGACATGTTTTCCATTTTGTTAAGTTGTTATTGATACTGAAAATGTAAGTCAAATGAAGTTTTATTTTCTGGAGTGCATACATCAAATGATATAATGCTAGCTAATATAATACACACTCATATATGTGTGTATGCAAATATAAATACATGTACAAATATATATACAACAAAAGAGCATGAACTTTATTATATTTTCCAAAGCCAAAACATTAGTACTTAAGGAGAGTTGTTTAAAGTTGTTTTAAATTTACATTAAATAAACTAGGAGTTGAAAAACTGCATTTTAGTCAGCCTATTCTAATAAATAGAAATTATAAATATTAATCAAACTTTTTTTTCATTGCTTACGAGGTATGGCACTTTATAGATCACTTGAAAGAGCTCTATTTTATATAATAATATATACAGTAAAATTTAATTTAAATTCCTAATTTTATTCAAAATATTAAAGAATAAAGAAAATATAACACTATAATAAACTTTCTTTTTATGGTTTTAGTTTTCTACCAGTGGAGAAAAATAAAAATGTGATTGTTTTATTACTAGTTATGAAATACTAAGGAATATTTATTTCTAAATGTGTTTCTGAACTATATTATTTAAGTATTTGAAAATTAATTTTTTGGTGAATTATTATGTGTCATTGAATTTATGATCAGTTGACATTTTCTATATGACTATATATTGTACTTACCTTTGCCAAAAGACCAAATTAATATGATAGATGCATTTTCAAATAAGTTAATATCCTGCCAAAATTTCAGTCTTTTCTTTGGTTGCTAAGTCACACTAACAGATGAGCCAACTAGTTTGTGGGATGATAGTGCAGTTATGATCATGTAATTCAGGAGCACTGTGGGTCCACATCAAGCAGGTGTACTTTCATCTTAATTGCTAACACATAGTTTTGAAATGTATTTCATGCCTGTGCTTGCTTTCTGAAAATTATATATATATAATTCAAAATCCTGCCTACCGATAAAGAGCTTTGTATATAAAAGCTCTGTCTGGGTTAAATACAGTTCATATGTAAGCCCACCTTAACGCTGGAGTTGGAAATTATTCACACAAACCTAATTGCACTAATCCTTCTCAATCACTGTCACCTGAACTTTTGTATAAATCACTTTTTTTTTTCTTTTTCCAGAGCTGAGGACTGAACCCAGGGCCTTGTGCTTGCTACCACTGAGCTAAATGCCCAACCCTGTATAAATCACTTTTAAATGAGTGCTTACCAAATATTAGGTATTCTTATCCCAATTTTACATACAAAATAAAAACTTAGATTACCTCACTCTGGATTATATGTGTCCAGTCAGGATTCATATTCACACTGAGGATTCATGTACAGGGTTTTTGTTTTTGTATAACATGTTTTCAACCCCCATGCTGTTAGACTGTATCTCAGATTATAGAATTAAATGTTTAAATGTTCTGCCATCAATAATAGAAATCTCAAGCTTTCTTTGTCAAGTAGTCCACCTGAACGTAGTTTAACTAAGCTTTATTGACTGCCTGTCAAGTGATTCATTTAGCAGCAGCCATATTTAAAATTCTGAGCCAGACATGGAGTTGGTAAGAAAACCAAATGAGTCATTACTGTCATGTGAGAAACACCCAGAAGCTCACCCCACCAGGCGTGCTTTTGTTTCTTCCCAGAACACAATTGTTTTCACCCAATGACCAAATTCTATTAACAAATTACAACTTTGAGAAAATCAACAGTAATTTGTATTCTTTTTGGAATAAATTCTAGATTGGCTGAGTGAGAAATTATTATTTTTAATATAATCTATCTTTATGATTCTGAGTCTTTGCTATTTTACCCAATATTATAGAAAGAGCATTTCTTGAGTAAAACTTTATTGGTTCAAATAAGAATTTACATTATGTTCCTTAATCTTTCTAACCACTTCCCAAGGTAGATGCCATTAGTATCTCCATTAAACAATGTAGAAAGTGAATAGACATATCCTCAAGGGCACAAGGTGAATTAAGGATTCAAATTAATGTCTGTCAGACTCCAGTTCCTTATTCTGTGACTATACTGTACTGAGCAAACCCATTAAAGAATACATCTCTGACTTCTGTGTGCTGCTCATTGTCAGTTGTGGGTGCTGCTGCACTCTTTTCCACAGGGAAACTTTTCTCTCATTTGAAAGACTCACAGCTCCAGGCTGGAAGTCTTGCTTCTGGCTCCTCTTTTGTAGACTATTAATATAGCTTGGGATTCATGTGTTTGCTTCAGTCTTAAGACAGTTTGGACCTACTGAGTTTTTGATTGCCTCCGATTTTATGTTGAGGTTGGGCACTCTTCCCACAGCAGTCTGTGAATGCCTTCTTCCTCGTACTCGAGCATCGAAGAAATGGCTGCTGCTTGTCACTGTATGTAGGACTTTGCAAGGCTTTCTTCATGGGGGTTCATAATCTTTTCAACAGTTCTTCATACTCTATGTGCGGAAACTGGGACGTGGGGAGGTAACATTCCCACAGCTACAGAAGAAAGGAGCTGCCTAGGTTTGCAGTGATGATTTCTTCCTCTCCTCCCTCCCTCCCTTCCTTCTCTTTCTTTTGTTTTTGTTTTATACTGGAGATAAACACAGGGCCTCGCGCATGTTAGGCACATACTTTACTATTCAGCTACATATCAGGCCCTGGTATATTATCCTGACTTACTATTAACTCATATGTCAAAAAAGCATTTGATGTTGTAATTCTTAGTACAAAAAGTAGTCATTTGTGAAACACTCTAACATTTTGTCTAGATTTTCATCTTCTTTGGTTCTATACAGTACTCAGCAGGTGTTCTTGCTTTTCTTTTTTATTGGCAGTGATTGTTAGCTGACTTATAATTTTATTTTTACCTCAGAAACTGATCAGTTTCTGTAGTTTCTATACTGTACTGTTTGTTCTTAGCTGGCCCTTCTGGTGGTGGTGTTCATATAGGCAGCCCAGAGTGGCATCTGGATATAAGCAATTCAGGCATACACATTCACATACATTTATATGTGTATGTATACATATATATGTATACACACACACGTTTGACTTGAGCTTCCGTAGAACAAATCTAGTTATCAAAATGTTAACTGAAAATCTCAAGCTTTCTGGAAACTTTATTATAGTCTTAAGGCCTTTTAAAAATGAAAAGAAATACATATATATATATATATATATATATATATATATATATATATATATATATGTGTGTGTGTCTCTATAGTCCATGCTGGGCTTTGACTTTCTGTGTGTCCACAATTTACCTGTTTTTACCTCCCTAGTAAAGATGTGAGCCAGTACCTCAGCTGTTCAGTGTGCCTTGTTGTTTTGTGTCTTGGTGATTTGCTTTTTTTGCGGTGCTATAGAGTTAACCCAGCTCCTTGTGTGTGCTGGCCAGTTGCTCTGTCACTGAGTCACATGCCTTGCCATTGGATGCCTTCAAGTTTCCAGAGGAATTTAAGAGCCATGATCTTTTCAATAACTCTATCTTATTATTTTGTGTTTTTATAGTTTCCTTTCTAATATTGGAGCAAAATATTACTTAAATGTTTATGCTATAGGAGTTTCTGCTTTCATTTTTTAAAGGCCTTACGGCCATGAGAAACAGTTTCCAGGAAGCTTTAGATTTTCAATTAACACTTTGATTATAACTAAATTTGTTCTTTGGAAGCTCCCGTTATATTTACATGTGTTCAGATTTAATCCCCCATTTCAGGGGAGTCATTTTTCTCTATCTAAGTTTGGAATTACTAAGGAAACTAATTTTAATTGTAAAATTATATTATTTCCTCTCTATTTAAAATGTACTTTTTAAATATTTTGGGAATATGGTTATTTTGAGTGGTAAATTTTAGTTAAATTGATGCTCTATATTTTAATATAGAAATACGCTATTAGGAGATTAGAAGTCTCAAATAAATTTCATAGCTCCCTCCACGTCTTACCTGAGTTCTTTTTGAAGTCCTTGGTAGCTTTTAAAGGAAAGACTTCGAGTCCTCCACATGCTCCTGAGTGTAAAGTTTCAGAACTGTGGTCAAAAAGAGCTTGCTTGTTGGCTTCCCTGAGTCAAAACCTTGGAATTTTGAAAGGATGGCATTAGATAACACCTAAGGATCTTTGAAGTCGAAACTTTTTCTGATTCAATAGGAGGAGTAAAGGCCTATATTTTGACACCAAGAATAACCAAATCTGTTCACTCTACGGAAAGAGATACATCAACGAGCTCAGTATATGGATTTGTGTGCCATAGTAGAAGATGCAAAACACTCTAGTATCTCTCTCTGGGAGAGATGTCTTCCCTGCGCAAATCCGAGGCCTAGCAACATGTAAACTTCCCTGTCTCACCCTTGTATTTGTTAGGGATTGAGGGGAGGAGGTAAGGAAGAGTGAGTGAAAATAAAAGCTGATTTTCTCTGTATGGCTTATACCTTAAAGGATTCCTAGTAATTAATTTTTTGTCTTTCTTTTTATCTCATAACCACATTTATTTCATGTTTAGTCTTGAGTGTTTTTTAGTAGGAGGGTTTTTAAACAGGTAATTGAAAATCAGGATCACATACAAGAATTAGGAAAACAATTATTATTATGTATTGTTGATTTGAAAGGATTTGGTATGCATAAATCCACATAAGTGCATATGTTTTTTCTCTGCCATTGTTTCAATCAGACAGGGCAGGGCTTAACAATGATGTGTTTTGTCCTCAGAAGAGCCAGCTCTTTTCTGCAAGGCTACAGATAGCAGGCAAGGACAATATTTTCTCACAAAAAGGAACCATGAACTGCATGAATTCCTCCATGAGTAAAAAAAGTAATTCTTTAGAACTAGGTTTTGTAAAGCACTGAAAAAGTGGCCTTATATGGCCTAAGCAGCTCAGTTGGATAGCATTAGACTGGAGTAGTCTTATCCCAATTACAATACAGCAGTTGTGTTGTTGAAGGCTCCTAAGTAACCTTAGCTCATCTTTCAGCATGCAAAGAAAGTAAAAGTGATGGATTTGTTCCTAACATGTCCTTAAATGGTATGCACAGCACCTTCTTCAGCTTTCTAGAATATTCCCTGATGGCCATGCCATCTGCAGGACAAAAAGATTTGTCTTTCACCCAGCAAGTATTTATGTCTCCACAGTAGGCATTCACTGGGACCCATCTACAGGCAAAGGATGAAACTAGACTTAAATCTATTTGTCTTTATTTCATCCTCTTCGGAGAAGACAGGATCAAGTAAACTCTTCATGAGATTTACAGTAAGGTTTTTATGTTCCAAGTCTTCCTCAGCTGTTGTAATTCTTCCAGTTTTAATAAAGCACTTATAACTTAGAATATATTTTACAGAAAATACTTAAATGAACTATGAGATTTGCAGAATATAAATGCAAAATTATATTTTTGTTGACACTTTCTCATTGATCATCTTCACTTTCCTTGATGCCCATCTACAAATATTCAAGGCCACTCATAAAGCAAAAACTTTGTGTGTGTTTTTATCCTACCGTGGGCATCACTAACCACTTTCTTTACTGGCAGAACAGTTGGTTCTTAGGATGCCCCTGAAATGGTGAGCATTATCTCTGTTTCTTAGATACAAAACCCAAGTTTTAACATGTTAATTACATTGCCATAATATTCAAACACATCATGACAAAGCTGGCCCTCTTACCTACTATGACTTCTTGTCCTTTTTTAAATGAATTGATTTTTTTAATTTTTTTATTAATTACACTTTATTCATTTTGTATCTCCCCATAAGCCCCTCCCTCCTCCCCTGCCGATCCCACCTCCCTCCCCTTTCTGCATGCATGCCACTCCCCAAGTCCACTGATAGGGGAGGTTCTCCTCTTCTTTCTGATCTTAGTCTATCAGTTCTCATCAAAAGTGGCTGCATTGTCCTCTACTGTGGCCTGGTAAGGCTGCTCCCCCCTCAGGGGGAAGTGATCAACAAGCAGGCCAATCAGATTATATCAGAGGCAGTCCCTCTTCCCATTACTATGTAACCCACTTGGACACTGAACTGACATGGGCTACACCTGTGCAGGGGTTCTAGGTTATCTCCACAAATAGTCCTTGGTTGGAGTATGATTTTTCTGGGAAGTTCCCTGTGTTCAAATTATCTTGTTCTGTTGCTCTCCTTGTGGAGTTCCCGTCCCCTCCAGCTCTTACTATTTCCCACTTCTTACATAAAATTCCATTCACTCTGCCCATCAGTTGGCCATCAGGCTCAGCATCTGCTTTGACAGTCTATACTGCAGAAGCTTTCAGAGGCCCTCTGTGGCAGGTTTCAAGGTGGTTTCCTGTTTTCTTCTGGCTTTCAGAGGCCCTCTGTAGCGGGTTCCGAGGTTGTTTCCTATTTTCTTTTTCTTCTGATGTCCATCCTCTTTGCCTTTCAGGATGGGAATTGAACATTTTAGTTAGGGTCCTCTCTTTTGCTTAGTTTGTTTAGATGTACAGATTTTAGTGGGTTTATTCTATATTGTATGTTTATATGAGTGAGTATATACCATGCGTGTCTTTTTGCTTCTGGGACAACTCACTCAGGATGATCCTTTCCAGGTCCCACCATTTACCTGCAAATTTCATGATTTCCTTATTTTTTCATTGCTGAGTAATACTCCATTGTATAGATGTACCACAGTTTCTGCATCCATTCTTCAGTTGAGGGGCATCTGGGTTGTTTCCAGCTTCTGGCTATTACAAATAAAGCTGCTACAAACATGATTGAGCAAATGTCCTTTTTGTGTACTTGCGCCTCTTTTGGGTATATGCCTAGGAATGGTATGGCTGGATCTTGAGGAAGCGTTATTCCTAGTTGTCTGAGAAAGCGCCAGATTGATTTGCAGAGTGGTTGTACCAGTTTACATTCCCACCAGCAGTGGAGAAGGGTTCCCCTTTCTCCACAACCTCTCCAGCATGTGTTGTCCCTTGAGTTTTTCATCTTGGCCATTCTGATGGGTGTAAGGTGAAATCTCAGGGTTGTTTTGATTTGCATTTCCCTAATGGCTAATGAGGTTGAGCATTTCTTTAAGTGCTTCTCTGCCATTCGATATTCCTCTACAGAGAATTCTCTCTTTAGCTCTGTTCCCCATTTTTTTAAGTGGATTACTTGGTTTATTGCTTTTCAGCTTGTTTAGTTCTTTATATATATTGGATATGAGTCCTCTGTCAGATAAAGGGTTGGTGATGATTCTTTCCCAATCTGTAGGCAGTCGCTTTGTTTTGATGACAGTGTCCTTTGCTTTACAGAAGCTTTTCAATTTCGTGAGGTCCCATTTATTGATTGTTGTTCTTAGAGCCTGTGCTGTTGGTGTTCTCTTCAGGAAGTTTTCTCCTGTACCAATGAGTTCTAGGGTATTCCCCACTTTTTTTTCTAGCCGATTTAATGTGTCTGGTTTTTTGTTGAGGTCTTTGATCCACTTGGACTTCAGTTTTGTGCAGGGTGATAAGTATGGATCTATTTTCATTTTTCTACATGTAGACATCCAGTTGGACCAGCACCATTTGTTGAAGATGCTATCTTTTTTCCATTGTATGGTTTTGGCATCTTTGTCAAAAATCAGGTGTCCATAAGTGTGCGGTTATTTCTGGGTCTTCTGTTCGATTCCATTGATCCACCATTCTGTTTCTATGCCAGTACCATGCAGTTTTTATAACTGTTGCTCTATAGTACAGCTTGAGATCAGGGATGGAGATACCTCCAGAAGATCTTTTATTGTAGAGGATTGTTTTAGCAATTCTCGGCTTCTTGTTATTCCATATGAAGTTGAGAATTTTTCTTTCCAGGTCTGTAAAGAATTGTGTTGGCAATTTGATGGGAATTGCATTGAATCTGTAGATTGCTTTTGGTAAGATGGCCATTTTTACTATGTTAATCCTGCCAAGCCATGAGCATGGGAGATCTTTCCATCTTCTCATATCTTCCTCTAATTCTTTCTTCAGAGACTGGAAATTTTTTTCATACAAGTCTTTGACTTGCTTGTTTAGGGTTACACCAAGGTACTTTATGTCATTTGTGGCTATTGTGAATGGTGTTGTTTCTCTAATTTCTTTCTTAGCCCTTTTGTCTTTTGTATACAGGAGTGCTACTGATTTTTTTTGAGTTAATTTTGTATCGGGCCACTTTGCTGAAGGTGTTTATCAGCTGTAGGAGTTCCCTGGTAGAGTTTTTGGGGTCACTCATGTATACTATCATATCATCTGCAAATAGTGATAATTTGACTTCTTCCTTTCCCATCTGTATCCCCTTGATCTCCTTCGACTGTCTTATTCCTCTAGCAAGGACTTCCGATTTTTAAGACAATACTTTTAAAATGTGAAGGGTAGTCCCTACTTTAACCACTTGTTGTGCACTGCTTTGGGGGATTGAAACTTGTATTATTATAATTACATTTATTTCTCTCCATACAAAGTTAAGCAATGTGAATTTTGGAGCTATGATAGCAGTGATGTGCCAACCCATGGCATCAGGTTTTATATTTGGAAAAGAGTTAGAAAATTTTTGAAAGTTTGAACTAAAAGAAAAATGTTCGCTGGGTAGGGAGCAGCCTCACCAGGCCACAGAGGAGGACAATGCAGCCAGTCTTGAGGAGACCTGATAGGCTAGGGTCAGAGGGAAGGGGAGGAGGACCTCCCTTAGCAGTGGACTTGGTGGGGGCGGGGGGCATCGGAGGAGATGAGGAAGGTAGGGGATGAGGTAGGGGGCTACAGCTGGGATACAAAGTGTATTTGTAATTAATAAAAAATAAATTAAGTTAAAAAATAAAAAGGTTAATTTCAATTTTTTACATACTATTTTAAAGGTCACTGGATGGAGTATATTATTTTATTCCAGAAGATGCAAATAATCAATTAAGTGTCAGATTCAATCCAGATTTTATCTAAAAGTAACCTGTATTTTATAATCCCATCCATTTTCTGACAAATTTCATTCTGGAAAACAAGATTTCCTTCTTTTTAATAGCTGAGTGTTCTTCTATTATATAAATGTATCACCTTTTCTTTATCCATTTTTCAGTTGAGGGACATCTGGGTTGTCTCCAGTTTTTGGCTATGATGAATAAAGCTGCTATGAACATAGTTTAGCAAGTGTCCTTGTGGTATGGCTGAGTATCTTTTGTAAATATGCATAGGAGTGGTATAGCTGGGTCTTGTGGTAGAATTATTCCCAGTTTTCTGAAAAACTGCCAGATTGATTTCTAAACTGATTAAACAAGTTTGCACTCCCACCAGCAATGGAGAAGTGTTTCCATTTTCCACACTCTAACCAGCATGTGCTGTCACTTAAGTTTTTGATCTTAGCCATCCTAAGTGGTGTAAAATGGAATATCAGAGTTGTTTTGATTTGCATTTCCCTGATGACTAAGGATGTTGAACATTTCTTTAAGTCTTTCTTGGCCAGTCGAGATTCCTCTGTTGAGAATTCTCAGTTTAGCTCTGTATCCCATTTTCAAATTAATTTATTTGGTTTGTTACTGTCTAATTTCATATATATATATATATATATATATATATATATATATATATATATGAAATATATATAGTATGGAAATATATATAGTATGGATATTGGCCCTTTGTTGGATGTAGAGTTGGTGAAGATCTTTTCCCAATCTGTGGGCTGCCATTTTGTCCTGTTGACAGTGTCCTTTGCCTTACAGAAGCTTTTCATTTTCATGTGGTCCTATTTATTAATTGTTGATCTTAGTGCCTGAGCTGTTGGTGTTCTGTTCAGGAAGTTGTCTCCTGTGCCAATGAGTTCAAGGCTCTTCCCCACTTTCTTTTCTGTTTGATTTAGTGTATCAGTTTTTATGTTGAGGTCTTTGATCCACTTGGACTTGAGTTTTGTGCAGGATGATAAATATAGATCTCTTTGCATTCTTGTATATGCAGACATCTAGTTAGATGAGCACCATTCCTTGAAGATGCCTTCCTTTTTTTCCATTGTATGGTCTTGGCTTGTTTTTCAAAATTAAGTCTCCATAGGTGTGTGCGTTTATTTTGGGGTCTTCAACTCAATTCCACTGATTAGCCTGTCTGTTTTTATGCCAATACCATGCAGTTTTTTATTACTATAGCTCTGTAATACAACTTGAAAGCAGGGATGATGATAGTTCCAGAGGTTCTTTTATTGTATACGATTGTTTAAGCTATTCTGGGATTTTTGTATTTTTGTATGAAGTTGAGAATTGTTCTTTCAAGGTCTGTAAAGAATTGTGTTGATATTTTGATGGGGATTGCATTAAATCTCTAGATTGCTTTTGTCAAGTTGGCCATAATGAGAGAGATCTTTCCATTTTCTGTGATCTTCTTCAATTTCTTTTTTCATATCTTTAAGTTCTTGTCGTATAGATCTTTCACTTGCTTGGTTAGAGTTACACCAAGGTATTTCATACTATTTCAGGCTATTGTGAAGGGTGTAGTTTCCCTAATTTCTTGTTAAGCTCATTTATCACTGTATATAGAAGTGTTACTGATTTTTTTTTTTTGAGTTAATTTTGTATCCAGGCACTTAGTGAAGGTGTTTATCCCCAGTAGTAGCTCTCTGATAGAATTTTGGGGGAACTGATATTTACTGTCATATCACCTGTGAAAAGCAGTACATGGACTTCTTCCTTTCAATTTGTATCCCCATGATCTCCTTTAGTTGTCTTATTATTTTGCCTAGGATATAAGTACTATATTGAAAGATACAGAGAGTGGGCAGCCTTGTCTTGTCCTTGTAGAACTGCTTTGAATTTCCATTTAATTTGATGTTGGCTATAGACTTTTTGTGTATTACCTTTATTCAACTTAGATATGCATCTTGTATCCCAGATTTCTTCAAAATTTTTGCCATAAAGGGGTATTGGAGTTTGTCAAGAGCTTTTCAGCATGTAATGAGATGATCCTATGGTTTTCCTTTTTTTTTTTTTTCAGTTTGATTACATTGATAGGTTTTCATATATTGAACTATCCCTGCATCCCTAAGATGAAGCCAATTTGATCATGGTGGATGATGTTTTTGATGCGTTCTTGGATTCCGTTTGCGAGTATTTTATTGAGTATTTTTCCATCAATGTTCATGAGGGAAATTGGTCTGAAATTCTTATTTTTTGTTAGGGTTTTGTGTGGTATAAATATGAGGGTGACTGTGGCCTCACAGAAGGATTTTGGCAATGTTTCTTTTGTTTTTATTTTGCAGAACAGTTTGAGGAGTATTGGTATTAGCTTGAATTGAAAGTCTGGTAGAATTCTGTGCTAAAACCATCTGGCCCAAGGCTTTCTTTGAAAGGGATACTTTTAATGACTGTTTCTATTTCTTTATGGGTGATAATTCAATTTGTTTATGTGATCTTGATTTAATTTTAGTGACTGTAACCTATCAAAAAAATCATCTATTTAGTTTAGATTTTTCCAATTTTATGGAATACAGTCTTTAGAAGTAAAACCTAATGATTGTGTGGATTTACTCAGTGTCTGTTATGTTTTTTTTTTTTCCATTCCTGATTTTGTTAAGTTGGATATTGTCTCATTGCCTTTTAATTAGTTTTGCTAAGTGTTTGTCTCTCTTGTTGTTTTTCAAAGAACCAGCTCTTGGTTTTGTTGATTCTTTGTATTCTCTTTTGTTTCTAATTTATTGTTTTCAGCCCTAAGTTTGATTGATTACTTCCTGCCATCTATTCCTCTTAGGTGTGCTTGTTTCTTTTTGTCCTAGAGCTTTTAGGTTTGTTGTTAAAGTCCTAGTATGAAATCTCTCCAATTTCTTTATGAAGATACTTAGTGCTATGAACTTTCCTCTTAACAGTGCCTTCATTGTGTCCCATAAGTTTGGGTATGTTATGCCTTCATTTTCATTGAATTTTAAGAAGTCTTTAATTTCTTTCTTATTTCTTCCCTGATCATTGAGTAGAATAGAGAATTGTTCAATATCCATGAATTTGTATGCTTTCTGTCTTTTCTGTCATTGTTGAAGTTCAGCTTTAACCCATAGTGATCTGATAAGGCACAAGGTGTTGTTTCAATTTTCTTGTATTGGGTGAGGCTTGCTTTGTGACTGACTGCATGTTCAATTTTAGAGAAGGTTCCATGAGGTTCTAAGAAGAAGGTATATTCTTCTGTGTTTGGGTGAAAAGTTCTATACATACCTATTAGGTTCATTTGATTCATGATATTTGTTATTGTCATTATTTCTCCATTTAGTTTCTGTCCCAATGACCTGTCCATTGGTGAGAGTGGAGTTTTGGAGTCTCTCATTATTAATGTGTGGAGTTTGATGTGTGATTTAAGCTTCAGTAAATTTCTTTTACAAAAGTGGGTGTCCTTGTATTTTCGAGCATAGATGTTCAGAATTGAAAGGTCATCTTGATGGATTTTTCCTTTGATGAGTATGAAATGTCCTTCCCTGTGTCTTTTGATTAATTTGGATAGAAAGTATATTTTATTAGATATTAGGATGGCTACTCCAGCTTTCTTCTTGGGTCTGTTTGCTTGGAAAATCTTTTTTGAGCCCTTTATTCTGAGGTAATGTCTGTTTTTTACTGTTGTGTGTTTCTTGTATGCAGGTACATAACACCAAATAGATTGGACCAGACTGAAAATCCTTCCTCCATGTAATAATCAAAACACTAAATATACAGTACCATGAAAGAATATTAAAAACTGGAAGAGAAAATAGGCCAAGTAATATATAAGGGCAGACCCATCTGAATTACATCTGACTTCTCAACAGAGACTCTAAAAGCCAGAAGGGCGTGGGCTGCTGCCCTGCAGATCCTAAGAGACTTCAGCTGTCCGCCCAGGCTACTATACCCAGCAAAACTTTTAATCACCATAGATGGATAAAACAAGGTATTGTATCACATAACCAAACTGAAACAAAATCCCTGTAAAAATCCAGCCCTGCAGAAGAGACTAGCACGAAAACTAGCACTCAAGAAAACACAGTAAATAATAATTCCATGGTAGTAAAAGCAAAAGAATATGTATGCACACCCACATGTATGCACACAGGCCCCCTAACATGCATGCGTGCATACTGCCGCTACCATCATCAATATAAAAGAACTAAAAATCATTGATCACTAATATCTCTCAATATCAATGGACTTACTTCCCCAATAAAAAGACACAAGCTCCCCAATGCGATGTCACTCACCTGTAATCCCAGCACTCTGGGATACAGAGGCAGTTGTATTGCTGTGAGTTTGAAACCAGGCCTACACAGTGAGTTCAGGCAGCCACGGCTGTACAGAAAAATCCTGTCTCAAAAAACCAAAATGAAAACCAACCAAACAAAATAAAACAAAAGACACAGGCTAACAGCATGAATGTGTTAACAGAATCCATCATTCTCCTACACATAAGCAATTAGTTTTATATCTTCAAGACTCATTCTTTTCTTTCTCATTACCTCATGCCATCCTTTCTTTTCCTTTCCACATGATATACTGTAGCCCTATGTACATTTGTTTATACATACATGTATGCATTACATGCATGCTAGGCTCTATATATGAGGGCCATTATGCATTTTTTTTCTGAGACTGAGTGACCCTCTTTCCTATTCTAAGATCGTGAACTTTCCTGCAAATTTGGTGATTTCGTTTTTCTTCAGAGATGAATAATATTCCAGTTTACATGTGGAGTAGGTTTTCATTCCTGTTGATGAACAGCTGGGTTTGTCCCACTTTCTTTTTGTTAACTAATAGAGCACCAATAAACAGACATTGCATATATTTCTATGGGAGGGTATTGTGTTTTCTGAACTGAACTAAAAAAACTGCAAAGTTAAATACTGCAGGTTTTGCACTTGATTCTTGTGCTAGAGTTGAACTTAGGACAGTGCACATGCTAAGAATGCCCTCCACCACTGAGCAGTGCCGCCACCACCACCAGACTCTCTGGCGTACTACTGAGGTTTAAATAAAATGTATTTGTCAATAGAGAAAAATTAAAAATGTATAATCCATACTTTTTAGGTATTTAAAAGAAAAAAAATAAAAGCATTAGGGACATCTGGAAAGTTGTGATGTCCATCAAACATTTTTCTATTTTTCTTTTATTGAAAATAATAGTTTTTCTTCAATATAATTTGATTACGATTTCCTCTCCTCAAACCCCTCCAATTTCTCTGCTGCTTCCCTTCCCATCTAAATCCAAAGCTTTCTGTTTCTCATTCGAAAGCCAACAAACATCTAAAGAATAATAATTAAATAAAAAAGATAAAAATCAAACAGATTTGAATAGGACAATAGAAGCACAAAAACAGGAGAAAAGGAGCCAAGGAAAGAGTACAAGAAACACACAGAGACCCAGATGTTTTCACACACACACAGGAAACCAATAAAAACACATTTTAAAACTGATAAATATGACATTGAAGATTATGCAAATACTATCCAATGTGATTTGAGTTTAATATATTTTTAATTTTTAAAAAAATTATACTCTGTGGTGTCTGTACACACAAGCGTACAAGAAATCAGACAGGTGTTTAAAAGCATTGATCACCTGCGCGGCTAGTGTCCTTGTGCTTTTTCTCTGGTTCTCTGAGAGTTCTGTAAGGTTCTGTCATTTTCAATCAACAGAGAGTACATGTGATCACCATATCTGATAAACTTGTCAATGCCTCTTTAAAGCAGGATTCCCCAACCTATTCAATTCTCACCTCGTGGTTTCATTCTAAGTATCATCTTGATAAGACAGAGCTATGTCACAGGCAGCTGTGTGTCAGCTCTGTCTACAAC
>NW_026587759.1:2312839-2377895 GCF_907164565.1 Psammomys obesus
GAAATTACTGGCTATATCTAGCTGTACTAATATTTAAGACACACAGTTAGCAAAGAAAGAAAGTAAAAGAGAATAAAAGAAGAAAGACAATTATATACCACAGCATAAAAGGTCAATTTGTGACTAGTGCCTAGAAAATGAATAAGTGCAGAATACACACACACACACACACACACACATAGTGCAGAACATATATATATATATATATATATATATATATATATATATTTATTTATTTATTTATTTATATAATGTGAGTGCATATAGACTGTGAGTGCAGAAGCACACAGCACTACTTTTCAGTTGACTGTACTCTAGAGTGGTGGAGTAAACGCAGGGCCGCTACAGTATCTGAGGAGTAATGTCAAGGTGGTACCACCAAGATCAGAGGAAAGTATTGCTGTTGGTATTAATGCATTTCCCCAGTCTCCACTTGGGAATGACTCCTCACATTTCCCAAGTTCATGATTGTTACAAACCCTTGTTCTTACTACCTGCAATTACTTTAATATCTTATTAAACCTAATTCTAATTTCAGATTTTTCTTTTATTTGTATGACAATCATTAAACCTTAGACTTTTATCATGTTTTTAAAAGTTCTGTGTAGATTTTGAGTGTAATTTGGTTTTGTTTCTTATATTTGTGTGTGTGTTTGGTTGGTTTGGTTTTATTAATCATATTTCACTGTAAAGCAGGTTCCCTTGTGCTTGTAGTTATCCTCCTGTCTCAGCCTCCCAAGTGCTGGGATCCATCATGTGCTGCCACACTGAGCTTCCATTCTCTTTATTGTGCCTGTTTAAATACACAACTATTTAAATCTTTGACTGGATTATTATAAACCACAAATAAAATTTTAGACTTATTTGATAAAGCAGTGAATGAAGATTTGCCTTCACTTGTCTTAATAATTTTATAAGTGTAAATGCTTGTGAATCATGCTGTATACACCCAACTATTCTAACACTGAGCTTTCTATTCTAACCAGCCCTTTCCCAGTTTTATTAACCATTACTTTACTATTTCACGTATCTAAATTATTATTTCAGCTAATTTTTTCTACTTTTTCATTATTTCCTTTTTTTAATTTATTTTTTTTTTTATAAATTGCAATGTATTTACTTTGTATCCCAGCTGTAGACCCTCCATTATCCCCTCCCAATCCCAGCCTCCCTTCCTCTTCTTCTTCTATGCCCATCCCCAAGTCCGCTGATAGGGAAGTCCTCCTCCCCTTCCCTCTGACCCTAGCCTATCAGGTCTCATCAGGACTGGCTACATTGTCTTCCTCTGTGGCCTGGTAAGGCGGCTGCTCCATCAGGGGGAGGTGATCAAAGAGCCAGGCACTGAGTTCATGTCAGAGACAGTCTTTGTTCCCATTGCTAGGGAACCCACTTGGATACTGAGCTGCCATGGGCTACATCTGAGCAGGGGTTCTAGGTTATATCCATGAATGGTCCTTGGTTGGAGTATCAGAAAAGACCCCTGGGTCCAGGTATTTTGTTTCTGTTGCTCTCCCTGTGGAGCTCCTGTTCCCTCCAGGTCTTCCTATCCCTTCTTTCATAAGATTCCCTACACTATGACCAAAGTTTGGCTATGATCTCAGCATCTGCTTTGATACCCTGCTGGGTAGAGTCTTTCAGAGGCCCTCTGTGGTAGGCTCCTGACCTGTTCCCTGATTTCTCCCTTTTCCGATATCCATCCTGTTTGCCTTTCTGAGTAAGGATTGATCATCTTACCCAGGGTCCTCCTTCTTGCTTAGCTTCTTTAGGTATACAGATTTTAGTATGTTTATCCTATATTATATGTCTAATATCCACTTATAAGTGAGTATATACCATGTGTGTCTTTCTGCTTCTGGGATACCTCACTCAGGATGATCTTTTCTAGTTCCCACCATTTGCCTGCAGATTTCTTGATTTCCTTGTTTTTAATTGCTGAATAGTATTCCATTGTGTAAATGTACCACAATTTCTGTATCCATTCCTCCATTGAGGGACATCTGGGTTGTTTCCAGATTCTAGCTGTTACTAATAAAGCTGCTATAAACATGATTGAGCAAATGTCCTTATTGTGTACTTGAGCATGTTTTGGATATATGCCTAGGAGTGCTATTGCTGCATCAATATTTCTTTAACCAGTTTAATCAAAATGCTTTAGAATTTGTTCTTTTTTCCCCTGTTGAAACAATGAAGGAAGGACTTTGGCATTGTATTCTTTTTTTGTTTGTTTTATAATAATTTATTTGACCTTATGTTGTTGTGTATGATACTAATTACTATATGATGTTGTATACTCAGCCACAAATTTGTACACATTTGAACTTTATTATTATCATGTGAATGTCTAGATTTGGGGCCTTTCATCATTACAGTCATAGTCTATGTTAAACACATTTACACTAAAAATTCTAATATAAATTTGTACTGATTTCTCTGAATGAAAGGTTGGAGAAAATGAAGAGATTGTCTTTTGTAAGTATCATTTATCCACAGAGAGCCTATGTTAGTAACATAACCCATAATAATATTTTCAGGAGTCAGTAAAAATGAAATAATACTAGGAGTTTGGTAGTCAAGTACGAAATGTTATTTGAGTTCCCAAGTGCTAACATGTAAAAACTTGGCCATGCTGGGTAGCCTGGCTAGCTGAATGGGTAGACGTGATGGTTGGTGAGAGAACCTGTCTCAAAAGTAAGGAGGACAGTGATTGAAGAAAGCATCCAGTGTCAACCTCTGGCCTTCATGCTCACTTACAAACACATGTGAACACATTGTTATTACACAAAAGAAATAACATTTAACATCATTATATTTACTCATGATATGAAAAGAAATAAAGTGTACATTAACAGGATGGTGGTTTTTGTTTTTGTTTTGTTTTGTTTTGTTTCTCCAAATTGGAAATTCATGGACAAAATTTAGAAGCTACCTCTGGTCTTTTGTAATGGCTTCCCTTGTCAAGGCAAAGCAGGTTCATGCTACAGTTAACTCTGTACAAATTTAAACAATATAATGGAAAATATTTAGCCTCCAATGTTCGTGTTTATCTGCCTTAATGTCTTATGGAAATGCATATCTCACTTTTGTTATCAAATATAAATATTCTACCAAACTAAAGTTAACATCTCTATTGGCTCTCTTACAAACTGAGTAGTTAACAAGAGTGTAACCTGGTATGCAGGGCACTCAGGGTGCTTTCTTCAAGCCCTGTCGTTAGTTTTGAGGCAGAGTCTCTCACCAGCCTTCATGTCCAACCAGTTTTCTAGATAGGCTGGCCAGCATGTCCCAAGGTGTCCTCTTTTCTCTGCTTCTGGGGCTCTTATTTATATGCATGTAACACACATCCACGTTTTTACACATTAGCACTCAGAAACTCAACTAAGGTTTCCACCGGGTATTATTTTATGGATCCTAAGCTAGTTAAAGAAAAATGCTTTTTAGAAGCAGATCATTGCTGTAGTAGGTGAAGGCAATTGTTGTTATTCCCTAACAGGTAAATTAAGTGTTCGTTAGCAAGTTATACAGTGTGCAGTAGTAATTAGAACATAAGGAATGTCTTCCAGTGGAAAGCAAATGCTACTTGGGGGCAATAGTCAACATTTAATTGTTGTTTACTAACCACAAGTATATTTTGGTATATACCAAAAAGGATGTTAAATATCATAAGACTGAGTTATTCAACATAATAGCAAATACATGAATTTAACTCTTAACCTGTAGTAAAATTAGAATATTCTGGCAAATGATTATTATAGTTTATGAATATTAGTTCCATGCAGTATATATCTACGTTTATCTTTTTCTCTAAGAACTTGAAGTCATTTTTTAGGTTTTTTTCATTATTTTTCTTTTTTTTAAACTTGTGATGCATCATTAAAAGAAAGAAAGATGTAACAATCTTCACACTAACTTTAAAATTTAACATAGCCATCAAATGAAATAGTTGTCTCTGTTTTCTTATGTTGGAGCATTTAATCTTTATTCATAAAATATTGGAACTTACATTTTTAATGTTCTTAGTAAAAAAAGTATCAAGGTTTTTTACTAAACCTTGAAAGTTGTGGCTGAGTATGCTAGCTCATATCCTATGAAGATAAATAAATGATAGATATTTTATGGATCAGGATAGGTAGCCAAAGATGGTGATAGGTAGATAGATGATAGATGACTAACATTTTAAGATTCATATGTTTATAATGCTAATCAATGCTGATTACAATTACAAGGTTTCTCATAAGGTGACCCTTGTTCAAAATTTATGGTTTTTGTTCAGAAGGTAGATTTGTATGTTTTAAGCAGCAGAACTTACACATTGTGAGATAAAAATCTTGTGTTCATATTGGATCATTCACAGAATTAAGAATGTTTGTTAACTGTCTTGCTGTTGTTTGCTCCACACTGGAGTAGAAACAAAGGAGAACAGTCGTTTATCTAATTTATCATAAGCCTTTTGGGGCATCCTAGAGTAAAAGTGCATCTCAACCACACCCTTTTCAAGCTGGCAAAGCTGAAGTCTTGGTCAACAGACAGCTATCGAAAGCTCTTTTCTGAACTTTGTGTTTGATGAGAGGGAGGAGACACAGTGACCCTAGTGTTACCCATTCATCGTCCTCTCATTTGAGACAAGATGCATAGCACAGTCTTTAGCCTTATGCAAAACTCTCCTTACTGCTGTTCTGTTGCTCATAATAACAAAAATCTTTGATAAATATAGTTCTATCAGTAAATTCCTATTAAAGATTTTTTTTCTGGTTTTCCATAGGTCCGTGACCTATCTAGGAGTCAGTGCCACATGGGTTCCATCACAGAGATTGCGCCTTAAATCCAATCTGATATTGATTAGTTGTTTCCACAACTTTTGTTTCACTATTACCATATCATGTCTTTCAGGAAGGTCACCATTGTAGATTAAAGGTTTTGAAGCTGGGTTGGTGCCTTCCTTTCTCCTTGGGTAGCATGCGGCGTACCTTTCAGCACTGTGAACACTGGTCAGTAGGCATGAAGTCTCTAAGTAGGCACCAGCTTGACTTCTCTATGTTCATGGAGTTATGTGAGTGCTGTCTTTAACAGTAGGGCCTTACCATCAGTTTGTGGAGAGTAACCACTAGCACTGTTCTGCTAAAGGAACAGAGCAATAAAATTACTCCTACCAGTACTCTGCCACAACCGTAGATCAGTGTCTTGCTCAGCCATCATCAGAGAAGCTTTCTCCTGTGGTAAATGGGAACTGTTTCTGAGACCCACAACCAGGCAGTGTGCAGAGAGTGAGAAACTGTGGCACACTCAGTCCTAAATGGTATGTCTCCGTCAGATCATTCCCTCGTGGCTCAGGGAACTCTGCAGAAGAAGAAGAAGACTGTAAGAACCAATAGGAATGAGGAACACAGAGGAAACAAGGCCATTTATACACAGCAGGACTGACCCAAACATGAACACGCGGAGAGCGGAGATTGTCATAGCATGGCACAGGGCCTTCAGAGGTCTAAGCCACACGGGCTCATAGCGGTGCAGTGGCCATAGCCTCAGTCGCTAACCCAGAAGCCTTTTCTAATTGATAGGTGCTGCCTCCAACAGAGGTCCCACTGCAGATACAAACCACAAAGGCAGATCCTGCAACAGATGGACAACCAAAACGAATTCAGTAGTATTTTTTTGAAAGTTTTTTTTTTTTTTGTCTCATAATGCTTTAGGCATTTTTTAACCTTATACATCTTTTGCTTATATATTATGGCTTAGAGTTTTGTGGTTTTGTGGGATTTCTGTGTACGTGAATTTGTGTGTCTCTGTCTATATTTGTTATGTATTTATTTCTCCTCTCGCATCCTAGATGCTTGTTTGTTTTCTAATGAGAGAGATCAAGAAAAGGTGTGGATTTGGGTGGGTAGAGAGCTGGGGAGAGCTAGCTGAGGGGAAAACATAAGCAGAGTATATTATGTGAAAAAAAAATCTATTTTCAATTAATAAAGTAAAAGAAAATAAAAGGTTCTTTTCATGCAGCCTACCACTAATTTCTACCCACAGCCTTTCTCAATACAGTTCAGGGCTCTGCTAACACTTCCTGTATTTTTCTTGAAGTTAGAACAATTTATAAGTGCATCTTCATCAGGTCTCTGCCTTATCGCTATATGCCCATCCTTATGCTCCTTGATGCACAAGTTGGCATAATCATCTCCTGCAGTGTACTTTTCCATTTCCCTGCCATTTTGAAGTTAAGATAAAAAGGCTGGTGCTGTGGCTCGGTGGTAGAGTGTTTAACTTGTGAGCCCTGGCTTTGGTTCCCAGCACGACACAGAAAGGATGTTGTAGCTATAGAGAAAGGTTGGCTCTGAGAAAACTGAGCAGATCCCAGAACATGCTGGAAGAAACAAAGTAGAGTCCTTCTCATAACGAGATACCAACAAGATCCTGAAGCTGGGGCAAGACTTTCCTTCTGAATCCTTTTGAATTGGTCTTCTCTAAAGATGTTACGGACAGAAGGAAGAATGTTTCAGGCCTGAACAGACTCTCAGAGGCTGGAGTGCTGATGAAGTGGAGCCCAAGGCAGAAGTAGATCAGGGTGGACATACATCCTGATTTGTATGGCAGCAGTGGCTCCCAGAGGCTTTCTTCCTCAATGAAAACTTAAGTGGCTGGCTCATGAAAAAGCAGTTGGAACAATCAGGTAGATGTCTCCATTTCTAGAAGAGGCATCAGCAGTATTTCTGGAGTCTTACTCAGAAGTAAAGAAGTTGGTGAAGATGAAACATTTGAATATCTTTAATGTGGTTTTCAGTATTAGCAAGGGAAGTGATGAAGTTGATGTTCTTTAGATGGTTCTAGAAAATGCTAGAAGGAGCTTGTTCATTCAGCAGGGTGATTACAGAGACCCATGGGGTGTGGGAAGAAGGAGGAAAACCGAGAGTGAAATATTTACTTAAAGTTGTGTGCTTCCTTATACTGCAAAGCATGTAAAGACCCACGGGTGCAACTGCATTTTTAGAGTTGTTAGTGTTGCTTTAAAGGGATAGAATAATGCATTTTTAAAACCAACATGAAATATACATGAGGGGAAATGTGAACATCCTTAGATTTCCTTAGCCCGCTTCAATCGCTACGGTTACCACTAGTACGAACACTTTGTTCATGTTCTAGAAATTTTTAAATTTTCAGATAATAATGACAAATACCTATATAATTTTTAAAGTGACACCAACGCAGCTATATTTTTCTGTAATGTACATTTTCATTTAATATTTCATGACGGTCTCCCATGTTAGCACAACCAGGTCTTTTCAATAGCACTGTGACAGTCCATTATATAGGTATAGCATAGTACATTTGTATATGTCTCTCTTTAGTCTTTTTGGATTTAGGCTCACTAGATTTAGAATTATTTTTCTTTTTAAAAATACATGCCCATTATTACAACATATGTATATTTATGTTAAATATACATATATTTTATGTGTATTAATTTAGGTAAAATGCATCTTCTCACCCTAAATTATTTGTACATATTTGTATATATGTATGTTTAAGTACAAGTCTTTTTCACCCTAAATTATTAATTTTATTTTTGTGGATATTTTGCATCTATGTATGTTTATGTTGCACCAAGTTTGTGTTTGGTCACTGCTGAGGCCCCAGGAGGAAGTTGGACCCTCTGGAACTGGACTTACTGACAGCTGATATCCACCAGTGTTGGTGCTTGGAATAAAGCCCCTGGTCCCTTGGAAGAGCAGCCAGTGCTCTTACGCACTGTGCCGCGTCTCCCTAAAATAGTAGCACACCACAAGCTTGCGCGCAACTGATTACATACATTGTACAAATTCCTGTATATTGTTTTTGTAATTTATTATAAAGTATACTTATTTTTCATTAATTGAGAGTAATCTGTAAATTTTATATAGGCTTCAAGTTATGTGTTGTTTGTGTGCGTGTGTGTATATATATATGTATGTATCATAATATAATCATTTAATTAGGTCTACTGATAAACATGGTTTTTCCAGTTTCTTCTCTTTGTATTGTAGAAAGTCTTATTCTTTGAAGCCATATTTCTAAGGCAGAGAGTTTTTTAAATATATATAAATCTAAGCCAGAGAATCTATGTTCAGAAGCACAGATTTCCCACAAATGCATGAATTCATTTTAACATTAATTCAAAGTATGATTTTGAAGGTACTAAATCGCTGTGCTCTCCTGCCTCCTTCTGGATTATGAAGGCTATTGCTGTCTCTCAACAAAAGAGGCCGGAGCAGAGAACAGGAATATTGTGAGGAAGGGTATCAAACACATTAATATTGTCTTGTTCTTAGCAGCTTTGGAGTCAGACATACTTTGCTTTGCATGCCAGCTTTGCCAGTTAACGGTGATGAGACCTTCCTTAGCTCTCTTTCCCTCAGTGAATGTCTGCTGTTCACTCTAGAACATACAAATAGTAATGGAACGTGCTTCCTGGGGTCTTGGTATTAATATGGATGCCACACACAGTATCTAGCACATGTTTTCTTATTATCTTTATTTAAAGCATGTACCTGTATGCATGGATACCTACCGTAATGTGTGACAGGTAACCTGCCGTCACCTGTTTCTGCTGTTTACAAACACCACTGTGACAAGCTGCTCAAGACTTGATGTGTTTTCATATCAAATGCATATTTCTTTCCCTCACAACCTGTAAAGCCAGAGCCTTGCACGTGCGAGGCAGGTGCACCACCACTAACCTACACCACTAGGCCTTTAGCCTGTCTTTTGTTACTGATTTTTGTTTTGTTTTTGTGAATGGGACTTATGTAGCCCAGGCTGGCCCCAAACTCAACTTTGTAGCTAAGGGTGACCTTGACTTTCTGATCTCCTGCCACTACCTCTGAGGTGCTTGGTTATATGCACCATAGCTGGTTTTATGCAGCGTTGAGATTGAACCCTTGTATCCGTACATGCTCATCAAGATCTACCAAATGAGCTACGCTGCCGGAGTCCTTTATTTTATCTTTATAGTATTGAATGTGCATTTCTAGAATTGTTGTATTAATTGTTTTTCAATTTTAAAATACACACTAGTAATGAAACATCTATCTCTTTTAGAAATAATAAATGCCATAGATGTCATCTGCCTTATGATTCTAAACATTCACCCAAGTTTCTGTGTGTGCGCCATTAGCTCAGCACCAACACACTGCGCATGTGCTGTTCGAATGGTCCATAGGCCTTCCACGCTCTGGGGTGAGCAACAATTCTCACCAGCCCCTTGACCTCTGCTCCTTTTCCCCAGTCTTAGGTAATGCCCTTTGTAAGCACCGACCCCTTGTCCTTCTTTCTTTCCATCTCCTTCTTCTTATGATCAAAAGAAATCACCGAGATTATTAATTTTCATCACCACGTTAGGCATTTCCGTACTCTCTTTTTCACTTCATTCCTGCCAGTTAGGCCTACTTTAGGGCTTTATCATCTCTCATCTGAGCTGCTATGACAGTTTGCTCTCTAATTGGATTCCCTGTGCTTATTTTTGTTTTCTTATAAGGCATCTGCCAAGCGTGCTTTCCTCTCCAGTTTAAAGCTCTTCAGTGGCTGCTTGTCACTGTTGCCATAGAGCCCCAGGTACGCAGTGCTGGCGAGGCAGCCTTCTCCGCCGAGCCTCTGCTCTCTTCAGCCTCTAGTGCCTCTCTCCACCGCCTAGCTTTCATCCTCTGAACAGATAGAAAGCCCTCCTGTCTTTTTCCATCCCTTCTTTGCCCAATTCCCTGTGATGCTATCTGATGCCTCATGTGTCATATTTTTTTAGTAAGCTTTCTTCAAGCCAGAGCTCTTAATCCCTGTTCCCACGGCATCTCCATATGCCTTTCTCAATGCTTTTAGCATATTCTATTAAAATATCTAATTAGGGGTCTGTCTCCCCATATGGACTCCAAACACCTCAAGGGCAAGTATTATTTATTTTCTCCAGCAACCAATCCACTGACTAACACATGCCAGGAATTCAACGAATATTTTTTTAACTGAACAATTTTCTTAAAATAAATCAGTATCAGGAGGTATTATGGTCTACATGGGTAGCCAACTCATCAATTTATTAATTGAGCCCCTACAATTTAAAAAATATTTTGCCAAGATGAATGGGGATTCCAAAGTGAATAAAGTCCTTTGCCTCCCGTCTAGATCAAGAAATAAAATATGAATATATGAAAAGCTGCCAGGAGCTATGCAGACAAGCAGTTGGAGAATTCTGGAGAGAAAATAATTCAACAGGTAGGGGTCCTTTCTGACTTCAGTCCAGGGTGATCATGGTGAAATAAAACCATCTCAGTTGCAGGGTGAGCGCGCCCTGGGGTCTCCGGAGCAGAAGGAGAGAGGGAGCAGTGCTTGCTGCTGGCTGCTTTCCTGGAGTGCAGGCTCTGACATGGAATTCCAGTGGGAGGGATAGAGGCAAAGGACAAGGTTAATCAGAAGGCTGGAGCCTTCGTTCTCAAGCCTTCTGTGTTCTCTTATCATGCAGGCCTGGAGTTGTACCTAAAGCCTTATTTGGAGCTCGGTCCCATTCAGACACCTGCTCTGTGCTGATCAATTACTAATATTTCAGTTGGGGAAACTACTCTGGACTACTTCCCCAGGAACTGAGGTTGAAATCATTTTGGTGCTTGATTTTGTGTGGTATCTTAAGTGCATTCAGCTCTAGGTGGGAGTAGGGAGGGGCATGCTAACACCCAAAGCAGCATGGAGGCAGGGAGAAGCGGATAGGACCATATTAAATCAATTACTAAATGTACTGTGTGAGGATCTACACTACTAGGAATGTAGGAAAGGAGGGCAGTCTGGAAACACCTGGACCAAAATCTTACTATCAGTGAGGTTCTGTGCAACACTATGCAATCGCTTTCTTCTCAGTTCTTCTCCGGTCCCTTGGTTGCATTCCCCCTGGCCTCTTCCTCTTCAAGCCCTCTTCAAACTGCTTCATGGAACCTCAATTCAGAAAGTTTCACCAAAGGCTACTGATACACCATTATACAAGGAATACTGATTCATCATGTGAGGAACGGACAAAACCAATATATATATATTGTATATGTAGCCATGGAAAAGATGAGTAAGAGTCTTTAAAGCAAGTTTGACACTTAAATTACAAACATGTATTGTTACAGGCTTTGGAGCACAAGGTGTGATTTTCTTGGCAGCAGTGGCCCTTGGAGAAAGTGACCCAGCTCTCAGACTCACTAAACTCCAGAGGTCTGGGGGCGGCACAGCAGGCCTTCTGTTAGGCTGCTCCCCAGGTGACCTGACACATGGGATGCTCACATTTAATTGAACCACGCAGTGTGGGCCTGTCTGCATTCTTTCAAGTCCTGGCTGCTGCCCATGAAACTTACACAACTTAACTCATCCATTTGTGCCTCAGACCTAAGTGCTAAGATTAGCACCTCCCTCGCAGAGCTGGAAGCAAGCTTACCCGTGTGGAGGCGCTTGTGATGGCTCGACACGTAGTAATTACCCTATAATTTTCTTTTATTATTATTGCTAGGTCTTGGTATTTTAAGAAATGCATTTGTTTAAATGATAATGTGTACATTTGTACTGATTGATGGCCAAATATTGCTCATATTTTCCTAAAATAGGTCTTACAGATTTAAAACATTCACAGAAATCATCTTCTCCCCTCAGGCTTTGCTCTTCACTTAAAACCTGGCACTCTGGCTAGTCTACTCAAAGGTTCTATTCACATTGTCATTCAATGGCCAGCAATTGTTCTTAGCTTTAGTTCCTTCACTACTGTACTATAACGGTAAGTTTTGAAAGTGAGCAAGAACACTGTCTTCAGTCATTTTAGTGATGAATTCTTTTGCCAACCATTTAGTCTCTCACTCCATTTCAGCCATACATTTGCACATTGAGTGACAACTAATCTGTGATTAGTTTTGCATTCTTATTTTTCAGGTGCAAAAATGAGCATATAGTTCATGTGGCCTTTGAAAGTACATACTTTAGGCTTTGCTGGCTATGGGCTTCTATCTCAACTACTCAGTTTGTACTGTAGTTCAGTAAGCACAGTAATAACACAGTCAATATCATGTGTTCCAAGGAAGCGTGGTGTGCACTGAAACTTGAATTTTGTATTTTTCAAATGTTTTGAAATATTCGTGTTCTTTTGTGTGCTTTCATCCCATCCATTTATAAAGAGAAAGACCACAGTTAGTGCACAGGCCATTTCAAACTGGAATATGGCCAGATTATCACAGGTTCTAGAATGCAGATAGTCTGAGGCATGTCATATGCTAGACACCACACCTGCTTTTGGATCTTACTCTGCATCTCTGTCACACATGGTCATGTCCCAATGTACTTGTTGCAAACATTATAGGCACAAGACAAGTCTTGGTTAAATCACCACGTGAAACCCATATGAAGATGCTTTCTTTGCATTATAGGCTTTTCAAGGAAGATGATGTAAAAGGTGGCATCTGCCCCAAGGTGCTCCAAAGTCATATTTGAAAATGGAAGGAAATATGACTTTGTCTTTATGGTCACATAAGAGTTTTTTAGGTGAGGAAGGCAGCTAAAAGGGTACGATTAACTATAAAACTTACTCAACAAAGTGCCATCACACCTGGGAAATGTCTTCCCTCCCTCTAAGGCCTGTGTTCTGCTCTGAAAGAATAATAAGCTCAGGAGGACAGCTTTCCAGGTGGCACCAGAGATTGCTGTTATCTCTTTTCAGAGTAATTTTAGCATGCATTCATAGGCATGATAATTTTCTACTTTCCCGAAAGAAGTGTGGAGAGAATTTTATACTTTATTTTTTAGTATAAAAGAGGGAAAATGTTCAATCTCTTTTGAAAGCTTATGATTCAGTTAGAAAATATATCAGGTCATATTCAGGTGTCTTTTAGCTTAAATCCATCTTTTTGATGTTGTCATTATTTTTATTCCCACACTAAATTTTTAAAATTAATTTTAACATGTTATATTAAGAGCTGATAATGGAACTTCTCTGCCATGGCATATTCCTTTAAAAATGAAATATCAACTCTTAGATATAACCTGAGGCTATAGTAAAAATGAATTTTTTAAGTAGTTTAAGTTTTTTCTATAGGTTAAATTTTAGTCATGATAAGAGAAAGTTGCACATATGATAAGAGGTATAATTAGCTGAACTCTAACAAAACTTGAGATTGAGAAAGGGATATTAGGAAGATATTTCATCAATAATGTACCATAGCATGCAATACTTAAAATTTAAAACCCACTTCATTATGTTAGAGATGTCTTTTTATTAAGATGTTCTTTGAAAGGGTCATCTGGGGGTTAAACTTCCTTAAACCAACGTCAGATAAGAAAATATTCAAGAATTGTACTGGAGAGAGCTATGTACTTGGCTTCACTGATGTGACCATCCTTTGTTAGCTCCTTCAGCAACAGAACCAGATATTCTTGCTCCTGCTCTTGGTCAGACAAAACAAACCAACCACAAAAGATCAAATACAAGAAGGGGAAGAATATCATACCTGGTCAAATAGCAAGAAGTCTGATCTCTGGCTAATGTAACACCAACATTTTCTGCCAGAGAAGGCAGAGTGCAGTGTGAGAGAATTGTTATCATTAAGCCCTAAGTTTAGGTAACAGCCCATGGAGCCAGTGTCGCCTGAGAACCATAAAAGTGTAACAGTAGAAGCAGTTTCTTTTCAGTTTTTCTCACTGGCACACAAGAATGGTTTCAGGTGACTCTGTCTCCACCCTTTGGTAGGATTCCTTGGCATGTGAAGCAAAATGTTAATTGCTGTGTGGTCATTCTTAGGGGTAAAGAAGCTCTTTGTCAAGCAGAGGCTCTTGGTAAGCCAGGAAGATTTATCCCAGACACTGGGCCTCTATCTGTCCACATATCTGTTTGTTTCAGTGATGACTGTCATTCTGTCAATGGTTGCAAAATGTAGTGAAATACCTGTCTTGGCCCCAAACCATCAAGAATGAAAAATTGAAGGCAAAGATATGGGGCTGGTGAGACGGCCCTAGCAGAGTGCTCTGCTCACCAGTCCCGACGACCTAAGTTTCAGTTCCTCAGACCCCACGAAAAAGCCACATGTCATACCTTGTGTCTGTAACCCCAGGGCTAAGTGGAAACCCAGCGATCACTGGGCAAGGTTTCTAGCCCTTCAGTGAGCAGCAGCTTCAGTGAGAGACACCATCTCAAACAGCAAGGTGGAGAAGCACAGGTGACGACACCTGACATTCATGTCCAGCCTACACATGCTCGCTACACATGCTCGCTCAGGCATGCGCACGACGCACAAACGAGCATATAGCACGCACGCGAGCACACATGTGCGCACACACACCACCACCAACAACCACCACCAACAAATTGAGTAAATACAAAAGAAAATACAAATATGGTCTATATTAACAATTCACCCTTTCTTAATAGAGCACTTCAGTTGTCATTTACCGCTGTGACATAAGTTGCCACCTTGTCCTATCAGTGCATTTGTCTAAGTTCCTGAAAGGATTGGTCTGTTAGCTGTTATTTCTTTGTACATGTTCTACCCAGAGCCCACTGCAGTAGTCTGTAGAGAGTACTCTATTTAAATGTATTAAGACACTTAATTCTATGAGTTGAGGACAGCAACAAGGAGCCATGAGGTAAAAACTGAACTGGATTTAGTCTTGCAAAGAAAAGTAGACACTAGTAGTAACTGCCAAGTCTCCATATTGGGAACTTCTGAAAAACTCCAACAAATCAAGTCAGGAAGCCAAAATCAAATGATCAACAGCTCATTTTGATAGTTCTTAGAATTATCTGCCAAGCATTTTTTCCATGGACATAGATGCACAACTTACATTGGAGTCTGAAAAGAGGATGAAAACACACAATCATAAACAAACAAAACAGTATTGTGAAGCTTTGGCACAGTAGGTCAGCTGCAAAGGGAGGTCTTGAGACAGTGTCATCAGTCTTATGATTACTTTTGAGGACAATAACACTAAATTTAAATGACAATGCTTAATGTAATTCTTTCAGATCTTTCCTATTAAAATTTCTATATGGGAATTAATATGAAACAAGTTGACATAAAATTGGTACATAGCAATTCATATAAAAATAAGTACATATATGAATAAAATATGAATATTAAATATCTTGTCAATATGACCTCACATTAATTTAAAACACTAGTATTTTATTAAAGGGACATAATTATAATGGGAGAAAGCCAATTTTTTTAGCTTAAAAATTTTTAAATATAATTTCTGTAAAAATTAAAATATAATTACATATTTACCCCTTCCTTCTCAGCCTCTTCCATGTTCCTTTCCCACTTACTCTTTGTCAAATTATGGCCTCTTTTATTTATTATTTAATACACATAAATATATACCTACAACTTGTAGCATGCCTTTAGTGTTGCTTATTTGTATATAATTTCAGGGCTGACCACCTGGTACTGGATAATCAATTAAGGAGCACATATCTTGGGAAGACTGCCCCTCCCCCCAACAGCTTCTGTTAGTTTTGTGGTGTTTATTTGTCTAGGAGTAGAGCCCTGTAAGAATTCCCACTTCTCTGATAGCATGTCTTGGTGATGCCACTGTTCAGGCCTTGTTAAGCAGCCATTCTGCTGAGGTATCATAGATTTAGCTCCTGTGTCCTTTCCAGGAGACACAATCTCACAGCAGACTTCCTGGTCCTCTGGTTCTAACAATCCTTCTACTCACTCTTTAGTGATGTTCCCTAAGCCCTGACTGCAGGAGTTGTGTTATAGATGTATCCATTGGGACTAAGCAGTTGTTCTCCACGTTTTGACCAGTTGTGTGATTCTATGTAGTTATGTATATCTTCTACAACGAGATGCTTCATTGATGAAATGTGAAAGCTCACTGTGTTTGTAATGATACACATTTAGAAAAGAGTGGACTTAATGCTTCTTTAGAAAAGTGGCCACAGAAGGTTTGCTTCTTTTTGAAATTTATGACCTCACTGCTTGGGGTAGTTGCCTAGCTTTCCAGTACCAGCATGATTTCCCTCCTGTTGAGTGGGTCTTAATTCCAATGAGAGAGCTGTTGGGTATTGTCAACTTATGAGTACCACTATTACACTTTTAGGAATATCCTGCCCTGCTGGACATTGTTGGGGTTCAGAATCATTAACCCTGGGTAGGACTCTTGATCTTCTTTTTTGCTTGGTAGATAGCATAACTAGGAAAGAGGCTAGATCCAGTTTAAATCCTCAAAGCTCTATCATCAAAAGTCATGGTGTCTTTACCAATGATTATTAATCTTTAATCTCTAGGAGCCATATATTTTAAATCCTCAAAGGAAGCCAGAGAGGCAGGGCTTTCTTGTTTGCACTTGCAGAAAGGACTGGTCCTTGGTGGTACTTCCAGCTATTTGTATGACAGAGAAAGTTCTTTTCAAACTCTGGGTGATGGTGTTTTCATTCCGCTTCTCCCCTGCTGTGCTCTCAAGGACCCCAGCATTGAGGGAGGCTTGAGATCCTTTGGGAGTCTGGTTTCCACTTGGTGGGCTGCAAGTTCCACCTGTTTGCAGGAGGTGACTTGGGTGCTGGGAAAAGTCCTGCTCATTATCTGTCCCTGCACAGTCCCTGCTGAGTTCCTATTAGAATACTGTTTAAAAGTTTCCTTTACGAGAACAAATGTACTCCGTTTGGATTATGTCATGAGTATCATCCAGAATAATAAGACTTAAAATCACATTTGTGTGTCACCTCTTTTTACATCACTTGTCTGGTGGACTGAGAATTCCTCCTCACTGAAAATGGATCCATTTACAGTCAATAACAGGGTGGCTAATGTTCGTTCTTGGGAAAACTGAAATGTGTGCCTTTCATCCTATTATACTGATCCACCAGCCTCAGATTATCTGATTTTGTAGCTTCTCATTTTTCTCCAGTATCTTAATGCTATTATTAACAAGAATTCTGTTGCTAATGGTTTTGGAAAATAATATGTGCTTTCAGCCACTACCTGTATTTCTATGGTTTCATCTGATTTAGCAGGAGTTTGATAATTTTTTTCCAAAGGCTGATTGTTTCAGATCAACATGAGGAGTCCTAATATTTCTCTAGATTGATTTCCAGTGTCCTACATTTTAATGTTGACAATGGGATTAATATTTTGTCTACCAGACAATAAACAAAAATACTTTGAAATATGTAGCCTGTAGTCTGTATTCTTTATGACTGCACATCCATAGATATAATTACATAAATATATACTTTATACTTACATGTATTCACATGGACATTTAATTTTAGGGCAAAAATTCTCGAATACTTTATGTATGTTTTAAATAATCTGTTATTTTTTTGTATGGAATAATTAAAAAATTTAAACATACAAAATTATAGTTTAGAATAAATTATGGGATTATACATCATATTTCATTTTTAGAGGTTGATTTTTAGATAGTTTTGTCAGGCAGATAGTGTAATATTTCATAGAGCACCATCATTTTTTCTTATTTACAAACTTGAATATTTATTGTTTTAAAATCAGTCAAGACCCATGAGATTTCATTCTTTTTGTAATTTTTTTTTCGAGACAGAGTTTGTCTGTGTAGCCTTGGCTGTCCTGGCCTCGCTTTGTAGACCAGGCTGGCCTCACACTCACAGAGACTGCCTGCTTCTGCCTCCCTGAGTGCTGGGATTACAGGCATGCGCCATATCACTGTGCTTGAGATTTCGTTCTTATTTTCTGTTTTTAGCAAGTTGTTTTTAGTTTCTACTTTGTATAAGTGATTGTGTTGGACCCAAAAATGTAAATGAAAACACTGGACAGTTTCTGGCATCAGGGAAATAATTTTTTTTTTTAAATTTTTGAGAATGTCTCTGAGAAACTTCTGCCAAGAGTTAGAGGAAGAGCTTAATCTGTGCAGTTTTTGTCTCACAAGCATGAGAACACAAGTTCCATTGGAACTGATGCTGAGTGTCATAGCACAGGTTTAAAATCCCACTCTGGGAATCGGTGTGTGGTGATGGTGGCGGTGGAGGTGACCAGCGAGCTTGGCTTACTTGGTGTGCTCCAGATCACTATACCTCTGTCTCAAAGGAAGCAAACAACATTCCTCAGGTTGATTTTGCTCAGACCGCTATGTTCATGCACACACATGAACATGCACACACGCTCACTCCTCTAAATTCTTAAACATGCATACACATGTATGCATGTATACACGCATAAAAATAAGCTTGCACTGTTTATTTTCTAACAGGTTTTTTCTGTGCTCATGGCAGTTGCACAAGATGTTCTCTTCAAAATTACTTCCACCTGTACCACATTTTTATCCAAAAATAGCCAAGACATAATTTTAACAATAGGTTTTAAGTTAGCATAAAAGGGAAAAACAACGGGTTTCTATATGACATTTGTGTGTATGTGTTCTGTGCATATTTTCTATTCTTATCCATCCTCCTTCCCCACTGCTTCCAAATAAATGGCCACACTGGAGGAGGGGAACAAATGAGATACTATCATCAAACTTATTACTTTGTATACTAACCTAAAAATTAATTTGAAAAACTTGAACATGAATAAAGTAGATTTTTAATAAAAGTCATTTGTGTGTTTGCACAATATCACCTTTTCAACTGACTTTCTAAGATTATAATCTAGGTGCACTGATAACTAAGGAGTAACTTTCCAACACCAAGGAGTCTGTTTTGAGATAGGGCTTGCTGTGTTGCCCATGCTTACCTTGATCTTGAACTTACAATCCTTTTGCCTATGTCACCATAGTGCAGAGATTCATATAGGGTTGTACCACCTAACCCAGCACATAAAATTCTTTTATGATTTAAAAATCAGCATTATGACTATATTTACCATGGTTATCTGCAGTACTGAATTTTAGCCCCTTTCCCACATGCTTAGTAGGATCCTGACTATTCTTTCCTTTTGGAGCCATAAATGGTCCTCAGATATTTTGCTTTAGCCCTCAAACTGATTTTGGGTATATTGTTTTACAAGAGCATTTTGGTGGATTTAGGATACGTTCATTTATTTTCAAAAGTGTCTCTAAAAAATATCATGATGACATTTAAGAACAATAATTTCCAAGTGGAAATAATACTATCAAAATCAGCCACAAATACTTGCAGGGAAAAATCTACCAATGGAAGAGAAAGTCACAGAGTAGATAGAAATACTCATCATCATGGAAGTGTATGCAATGGCCGCCTTCTTGAAAATCTCAGAAGTGAATAGATTTATTGGTAAATTGGCTGGTATTCCTTGGCCAAAAAAACAAACAAACAAAAAAAAAAAAACTGAGAAACATTCAGTTTTTAAGCCACTGGACCCTTTGCTATCACTGCTCTTTGATGATAAAACCTTGCATTTAGTTAGAATTAAGGTTTCTTCAGAATAGCATGTCTGAGTTCATCATATAAACAAAGCAACGAATATTAATTCATTCAGAAATTCTTGGTAGGGTAGATCAAATGTAGTTAACTTGTATAACCACGTCTATGTAAACTTCATCGAAAGCAGGGCAATTTCATTATAATGTAAACAATTAAGTAAGCCAATAATTTAGTAAATGCTAAATTGGCTTTGATTTGGGAAAGATGACATCCATTATATGCAAATGAAGTTTTCTGAACAAGTGATTTGAAGACGAATAAACTAATAGCATTGAATGAAGAGAGGGAGAGAATAATGATGAACAGTGTAAGAGGAATTTCTGCTTGAAGATATCCTGTTCTGCTCTGGTTAGTGGGGGAAATCTATGAGGCACAGTAATAGAATTCCTGAGGTAAAGGGTGGTGATTAGAACATTGGTCCTGTGAGAGAGAGAGTGCAGAAAATAAGTAAGTTTGGGGAAATGCAGTTCCATCCTTTGTGTTTAATTTTGTTTTAATTGGCCTTTTACAAAATGAATTTATCACAGAATTATTTTCCCCATAAATTAAGAACCCTCACAATGCCCCTCGAGAGAATTCTGGTCTAAGAATGATAGGAAATAAGGACTAGTAATTAATGAGTCCCTAAGTAATCATTGCTTCTTTAGGACAAAAATGATTAGATTTAGGTCACACATATTATTTGGCCTTCTTTAATAAGTTATAAAGAGCCATTGAATTAAAGTGATGTGCCCTTAATATTGTTGTATATCTACAATGCAAGGTCCTTGTAACTTTAGGTCATGATGGGAAATCCTCTTCATGGAGAATCCATAGGCTTACATGATTTTTAGACAAGTGGCAATAAAGTTATAGTGTTTTAACTCTTGAAGATATTCCCTAAAAATATATTTTAAAAACCAAAGTAAATACATTGTATTAAATAATAATAATTAATAAAAATATGTTACAAAGATATTTCCTAAGGCACTTCTTTGCTATTCTATAAAAGTTTGTAATACCTCAAACTTAAATTGATGCAGATAAAGTTTTTAGCTATGTTTAAATTCAAATCACACTGTTGAGTAGTCCTGTCTAGTGAAGCATTAGAAAGGAATCCTAAAGAATTTGCAAGTTGTTTTAAAAATATATGAGGTCCAAAAGGCACTCTAGATTTTCAAAGGTTACTAGCCCCTTATTTACATAAGTAAAGCTTAAAAGAAAGCTCTGGTGATTTTAGGGTAGCTGGACAGCCATGCCTAATGGGAGAGCCCCAGGTTGCAGGGAGAGACTTTTATGACCAGCAAGGCAAACATCTCAGTCAGGATGACCTCTAGTTTCCTGTACACACAAATGTGTAAACATACACAAATCAACACAGGCTGATGAAGAATTGGTCAACAATTATATGGGACATGCTGTATTTGTTTTCCTTTTCATTGTTTGGAGCATAGCTGGTTGTTGGAGAATTTTTGTTATGTATGCTGCTTGTAGACTTTGTGTACTTGTACATCTTTCTAGAACAATCATAGGCAGAACATGAGCTTTTTAGAGAGATTTTTTTTTCTTTTTTACATGTGGCACTATGTTTAAGGTGGAGATGAATATAGACTTTTTGTAGATACTTATGGATGCTTTTTGCTTGTTAGGAGAGGGCTCGATTCTACAGTTAGGGCTGGTAGATAGCTTTCTCAGATTACGTGCTGCAAGGATGAAATGATAGCTTTGGTTGGACCTCGCTGAGACACAGTTATATGGATTTAAGTTTGATGTCAGTGTCTTAGTTTTGAACTGAAGTGAAATGGATTGCCTGTAGTCATATGTTTCTGAAGCTTTCCCTCTAAATCCATGTGATGAAAGTAATCTGTTTTTCATGTGGACTCATCTGCTCCAGCTTTTGACTGGCACGCTTCGTTTTCTGGTAAAATCTCTGTGCTTATTGTAGTGAGAAGTATGAGTTTGATAATTACAATTAATCCTTCTAAGTATAGTTTAAGAAATGGAATTAATAAAAGATTCTTTGAATCCTTGAACATGTAGTCAGACGTACCATCTTATGATAGATTTCTAAAATAAAATCAATAAATTCAAATTAAAGGTGCCTCTTAAGGAAACTATTTCCCCTTCTCAAATATCTCCTGTTTCCTGTTGTAATTAAATGACAGTGTGACTTCACTAGTAGCATCGTTATGAGGAAAAGCACCAATCTTTGTTTAAGCTGTATTTGTATGCATAAAATAAATACCACAATTATTCAGACAGGAGTGAGTTTCCAACATGGCTTCATAGCTTACGTAGTTATTATATACTTTATACCCATTGCCATATTGATTTGTTTCTTTTTAATGACACAAAAATAACATGCAGAGTTCTTTAGATGTTTTCCTTTATATTTTAAATTCCAGAGTTATAAGGAAAGCTGAAAATTCTCAGGGAAAATTCTCAATTTCCTTTATCTCCAGGGTCCTCAAATGCACAAGTATTATTATTTTGCCCAAAGTTTGCATTTTATGGACTCTCTCTCTTAACATTTTACTCTCTCCCTTCCTTCTTTCTGATTCTTTCCTCAAAACTATTTTTTAAAATTAAATCTACATGGCAGACATTTATTCTTATATGCCCAGAATTTACTACCTCAAATAGAAGGTGTCTCTCTCATAACTACAGTTCAATATTTAAACCAACAAATGAAGAAACATGTGAGAAGAGCACTGGGTTATAAATACTGTTAGCATTTCCCCAAACACCCCTTGATGTTGCTTATAGTAAAGTAAATGTTCATCACATAACAGCTAGTATATGTTCTCGAGTCTTCTATGCTGTTTATTTCTGAGGCTTGTTTTGTTTGTTTGTGTGTTTTTTTAAGGTACTGACAGTCTGTTTTGAAGAATGGCCCTTATTATGAGTTTGTCTGCTGTTTCCTCATGATCACAGTCAGATCATGCTAGACTGAAAAAAATTACAGTTATATAAGATGTAAGTTCCTGTTTATGACTGTGCATCAAGCTAATTATTTGTCATAATTGCATTGAAGATGATATTTATCTCCAGCTTCTTGGAAGAAATGATTCTCCTAGGAGATTTTTATATGTGTTTCTTAATAAGCAAGCTCATCTCAATTATGAAGCATCTTGTCAATTTTATGGTGTATATGATCAAACAGATTGTTCTAACACTTTCCAAAGATATCAATAAAATGTCCAACAGTGTCTCTCTTCTCATCCCAGTCAGCCCTGCATGCCCACAGAAGGGACGACGCCCTTCTCTGTCCTTAGAAGAACTCAAGTTCTTATCACAGCTAATGGACTCCTTTGTAAAGCTGGAGAACGATGTTCAGGCGCTGTTTGAAGACATGTTTTTATTACTTAAGATGCATTCTCCAGGTATGTGTTCATTAGTTAATCCTGCAGGAACAATTTTTCTCTGACTGCTCCCTGCTGCTTTGAATCTGTACCATTGTTGAAAGAAGTACACGGTGAAGTTGTTTAGATTACTATTCAGCATGACACATGGGTTGGTTTTATTTTTATTTTTATTTTTTTCAGTTTGAGAGTACTTAATTCTAGTGGGCAAAACATCCTAAATTTGTTTTGGATAATGCTGTCTTGCTTATATACATATGTGCAAGTCATTTCAAGTACTGTAGAGAGTGAGCTTTACAACACGGAGCATCCACCAGCTAGACTCATCTTGTTTTCATCCTAGTTCAGCCCTCAACAGTGTATCAATTGTGAGAGAATGCTTTGGCTTTAAGTGCAGTGTGACTAAAAATGTTGTGGGAGCTACTGAAATAACTAAGAATTAAAGAAAAGGTGTCACCTGTTGGATTTAGGAAAAAGAAAGGTTTATTCTACTGCATTAGATTAGGATTGAGTCTTGCTGAGGCTTGCAGACACTGTGCGCGCCAGCAAGCCTTGCTATTATGTGAAATCAAAAACCTGGAATCGCAACATAACATGCAGTCATTTCTGAATTGGTAACCAAATACTGCACTGCTGATGAAAGGAACTTTAATATTGTATTAGCAATCGTGTACATCAAAACCATATTTGTGAGTTATCAAATTCAATATTTAGAAGTAATTTTTGACTGAAAGGTATAAGAAATCTCTCAGTAGTTGAACATCTCTGTTTGCTAAATGTATTTTTAATTTTTTGAAATGTGTTTATGCTCCAACAATATTTTTAATAATGCCCAAACCCTTAAAATAATATCTGCCTTCAGGATATATTTAATAAAGATTTGTTGAATGAATGAATAAAGTTAATGTATTATAATTTCTCTAATTCACTCTAATCTCACTTCATATTAATGACCTAGAAATGTTATTAAACAGTAATCTAAAATTTCCATGGTATCTATGATCCTATCCTCTTTTCCTGCATATAATTCCAACTAACAATATTGGTTGGAATAAAAAGTTTATTGACTTCAGTGTGTGTATGTGTGTGTGTGTGTGTGTGTGTGTGTACATACATATATAGAGGTAGGAAAACAACTTTCAGGAATTGGTTCTCTCTTTCCACCATGTGGGTTCCAGGGATTTAACTTAAGTTGTCGGACTTAGCAGCAAGCACCCTCACCCTCCATAAGTCCCTGTGATTTTTTGATGTTGAAATTCATGGGTTTTGGTTTCAGTCTTGCTTTTGTTTTAAGAAAACTAAGCTTGATCTGATCCTACACAACTTTGTATAAATGACTGTAAAGAATGACCTTGAAAGAAATTGTCAGGGAAAAAAACAAGCTTACATTTCTTTGAGTGTGCCATTGTTAATCAGCTCTTATCAAAACCATTGGCTTCTCATATCAGGAGGGAGAAGATACTCTAAGCCGAGTGATTATAGAAAGCACAGAGTACCTCGCTGTCATGTTTTGCTAAAATCTCTTTTTGTGAGATAATGAAGGGGTAAGAGCAAACCATGAGGCTTCCTGGGTATTTCTGTTCATTGGAGCACATTTTATGAGCATGGAAAAATTGGCCTTGTATGACTATGTCGTACAAACAATCTGATGAAAGTAAAGTTTTTTCCCACATTGTCCAGATATTTAAAAAAAAATTATCCAGATGTTTAACATCACAAACAAAAAAGCAAAGGTAATTCACCAAACATTTTACTTTGTACTTTAGTCTACTATTATAACGTAGCTAAATTGGCAGTTGTCTTAGTAATCTGAATGTGAACAAGACATTTCATAGAGACAAGTTTATGAGAAACAAAAATTTATTAGATCTACTTATTTGTTTTTGTTTGGTCAGATCTGATGGTTTCTGTCTTCCTCATTTTGAAAAGGGATAGGACATTATCTGACTGTATATCAGTACAGTCTTACTATATGTCTTTTATGTGATGGTATTTTACGGGCTTGCCTTAAGTTTGATGTTCGGGGCATTTCTGATGCTCCTTCAGAATTCAGTAGTTCTCAGGGCAGTTCCTCAAATTTTCCAAAGGTGGCATCTGAGGTTTATCTAAACCAGGAGGCTTCTAGGTCCTCGTTTCTCTTTAGCCCCAGCAACGACAAAGCGCTATGGCTGCTTCAATTGAATGTAAGGAGAACACTTAGGGTTTGTCTCAGAAGAATCAAAGATTTCAGATCTTCTGAAAGATTGTTTGTACTCTTAGGGGGTCTTAAGAGGGGTCAAATGGCTTCTAAGAGTTCCTTAGCTAGATGGTTAGGGGATTGTATTAGGGAGGCGTATGTAGTTAAGGTAAAGAGGCTCCTAGGGTTTCTAAAGCTCATTACTCTAGGACTTTAGCTGTTTCTTGGGCAGAGAGGTCGAAGGCTTCCACATTGGAAATTTGCAAGGTGGCCACCTGGGCTTCTCTTCATACTTTGTTATGGTATTATCTCTTGGATGTAGTCTCTTCTACAGATGCGGCTTTTGGTGGGAGGTTGCTTGTGAGCCAGAAAAGAGCAGTGAAGAAAAGAAAGACTTGCACTTCCCACTCAGAGCTGCCAACAAGGCAAGTTGCTTTGAAGTGCACACAATGGGAACCTATGAAGACCAATTTGGGTGTGAAAGTGGATGTCACAGGGAAGTACTGCCAACCTCCAGTCCCCGAGAAAGAAAGCAAAGCGGCAGTGTGCACACTAGCCAGAAGCGTAAAGTGAACCACGGAGAACTCTTTAGGGGAAGCTGTGGAGCAGCTGGCGCTCCTGTGACCCTCTGTGCTCTTCTGAGGTTCTTAATCTAGGCAGAAGCTTAGAGGGGCCGCTGTTGATTTCATGCCAATAACAGTTTTCAAATGGTGAGCCAAAAGCAGACAATGAAGTGTGTACAGAATTTTAATATATTTTAAGTATGTACAATAACTTCCCAGTTGTTCAAAGAGCTCATAGAATTTTATTTTGCCAAGTTTTGAAATTGACCAGTTGAATTACGAAGAAATATAAAAATGCTGCAATGTTGTATCCATGAAATATTTTATAGTGTGTATCCAGTGTTAATTCTGCCTAAAAATGACCCTTTTACACTTAAAGTTAAGCTTCTTAAAAGTATTTGAATTTGGGAGTTATTATATTTTAAAGGTTAATGTAAGTACTTGGAAGTGACCCACTCTAGAGGAAAGGTTTAAGAACATTAGCTTTTCCTTCCTTGTCTTGAAGATTAGCAGATGGTTTCTACCATCTGAGCACTTTGTTTATTGCATAAATTTAATGTTCTCCGGAGTATATGTTAAATATAAGGTAGTCAGCTTCTTCCATAAGACCTAAACTATAGCTCAACAGTGGCAGATCACGACTTCCAGAAAACAGATCTGCAAAGATTATACTTCAAGATAATGTTACTCTTGCAGGGAAAAAAAACCTCTTAAAATCAGGTAGTTTTATGAGCTTTTGTAGAGTATTTAGACAAATTCGTTTTGAATAGTACTATATGTATGCCACAAAGCTTTTGAGTAAACCAAAGGATATCTAGTCAAGATTTAATATTTTTCTATTTGTCTACTCTCTGATAACTACATCCATACATATTTCTATATTAAAATATAAAATTATTTTCACCCTATACAAAGGTTCTATTTATTAATAGTTAGGAAAATGCAACATTTTCTGAGAAAATAGAAGGAAACAAATTCATAATCATTAATTTTAAAAGAACCAATTGGTCTAGAGAGGTGGTTCACTTGTTAAGAGCGCTTGCTGCTCTTCCAGACTTCGGTTGAGTTCCCAGCACCCATTTTGAGCAGCTCACAACAGCTTGTGACTCCAGTTCCAGGGACTCTAATGCCCTCTTCTGGCCTTTACAGGCCCTGCATGCAGGTGAGGCAGATACATATCCTCTGGAACTCATTCGCATCAAAAGATTAAACCTTACGGAAAGAGAAAAGAGTCAACCATTCTAGGTGTGATTGACATATGCAGGCTAAAGGAGAAAAACTGTACACACACTAGATTCTTATATAGGAACATGTAAATACGTGACTATAGGGAATATATTCAGTAAGCTGTAGACTGATGCCAGTATTACAGTAAGGCAGGCATTTACAAGATATAGAACGCCTATACATACACAACTTGATGAAGTCAACATGTTAATCATATTTTGTTTGCTGTGCCTGCTGAAGAGTTTTCCATTGTTATACATAAGTTAATCAGGCATTCAATGATGAACATGTAGACCTTCTTTACTTCATTTCTTACTATGATGTTAATGGCAAATTTTCTTGAACTGTGTCTTATATTTGAACTATACTATCTGGAAAGTTTCTCATGTGGAATTGTTAAATAAAAAGCCATGTTCACAAAGAAGACGCAAAGCTACAAACTAAAAATAAGAATTGTGAAATACATGTATGATAATGGATTCATATCCAAATATACAAAGAACCTTTAAAATTCAACAAGACAGCAAGCAACCTGACTTTAAAATACATAAAATATCTGAATAAACGACTCACCAAAGATGACAGATGGTGACTTAAGCATATGAAAAGATGCAAAAAAATATTATCTCACCATGGGAATGCAAATTAAAACAAGATATTACTGTACACCTAATAGAATAACAAAAATCTAAAACTTCTAAAAATATCGCTTCCCGTCATGTATGGAGCCTGAAAGTAACTCTGTTCATTGCTGTTAGGAATGTGAAATGATACAGCATCTTTGCTAGTTGCTTTGGCACTATCTCACGAAGCTAAACATAGGCTCACCATATGATCTGGTAATTGTGCCTCCAGGTGTTTAACCAAATGAGTCAAAAACTTATGTCCATACAAAAGCCTGCTATGAATGTTTAGAGCAGCTTTATTCACACTCACCAGCATTTGGAAGAACTAAGATGTTCTTTAGTGGGTGAGCTGATAAACAGTCTGTGGTATATCAATGCAATGGAATATTATCCATTAATAAGAATAAGATTACCAAGTCATAAGATGATATGGAGGAACCAAGGATGCTTATTTCTAAGTAAAGGAAGACAATCTAAAAAGACTACATACTATATAATTCTACTATATGTTGTTAATGAAAGACAAAACTATAGAAACATTGAAATGATCTACATTGCCAGGAAAATGGGAAAGGAATGACACATAGGTTATACTTGGCTTCGAACACTGAAGCCATTCCATGTGACACGCTAGTAACAGAGACATGAGATCATGTAGTTGTTAGTGTCCATAGCATTATTTAACACAGAGTCAATTCTAAGGGAAACTGTGAACAAATGTAACAATGTTTTAGTATTGGTTCATCAGTTATAAGACACATACAACATCACTGTAAGGTTAAGCATGGGAGGACTAGGAGCTGGAGAGATAGCTCAGTAGTTAAGAGGACGTCCTTCAAGAGCAGGCCACAGTGACGGAACTTTCTTCCACTAAGACCTATTTGTTAAGTGATCCATACTTCCTAATAGCTCCAGAAGCTAGAGACCAGGGCTTTGACTTGCTTCTCATTTGGGGGACACTTATCCAAACAGAAGCAGAGGTGTTATAACCGAAATAGGCATTCCTTTTGACTCGGGGTACACAGGTGTTGAAATTAACGTTTTTATCAAAGCAAAAAACATGTCTATTGTTTAGAAAGTATTCGTAACTGAAGTAATAGAACCACTTTCAGAGGAAAACACACACTTCCATAATATAAATTTATTGGCCAGATCTCTACTGAGAAAATCACCAATGTGATTTGCTCAGAGAATACAGAGAAACTGTAATTGTTAAACTTTCTGTTAACTTCAAGTTTAAAGTTTGTTAAACTATAACTGTGAAAAGCTGGTAGAAAAAAAGGGGAAATATAGTATGTAATATATCATCCTATACTTACAAGCCACAAAAAGTAAATGCTAAATTATTCATTTAAACAAACCGCTTAATACAATCTTGGTAAAGTGGAACAATTTCTTCTTATATTTATTTACTACCTTTTGAAGGTCTCTTCCCCCACCCAGGGAAAAGAGTGTGTTCATTCAGTATAAAACATAATATTGCAAAAACAGTTTCATTTTAAGACTTAGTGATTATGTCATGTCTATCTCAGTGTTTGTGTTTTTCAAATTAACCATTGTTAATAATTAGTAGGAACATACTTTTTCTCCTCCTATCCTGTTTCTTTTCTATGTGTTTTGTTCTTTGATGACAATGGTACATGTGTGTTTGTGTATATGTACATGTGTGCAGATATATGCACACGTGTGTTTTTTTTTATGTGCAGGTGAGGTTACAATTCAACTTTGGGTGTTTTTCTCAGGGGCACACACAGCTCACCACAGGGGCAGGTGAGCTGTGTGATTAGGGAAGCCAGCCTGGAGCCAGAGTGAGGTAAAGATGTGTCCAAACCTGGAATATCTCATCTTGAGACCTGCAGGAGTAGGCACTGCTCCCTCCCTGTTCCAGGCTGCAAGCCTCAGAGCATGTAGCCTTGCCACCCCCACCTATTGTAGTCAAGTAGCCTGGTGGCCAGGTTTCATGTTAAAACTTCCTATTTTCGTATAAGGACATATCCAGCTAGCCCCTGGAAATCCTCTTCATGCAGATGAAGCATTCCCAGCACCTCAGCTCTAGTCAGTGATGCCATTTACTCCCCAACTTCCCCAAGGTTTCTATAGCCCTTATTCCCTCCAACAGAGGAGAGCTGTTCCACAGAAAACCTTTTTAGAGAAGGCTGCTTCTCCTGCACTCATCACCGACTGAGTTCCTGTTAACCCACCAGCCTGATTAAAATTCCTTCCTTCCAGCCAGGCTTGCAACAGTGTCTGGACACCCCAAGGGCAGAAGCCCACCACAGCATGCATGTGGGGATCAGTGACAACTAGGGGGAGTTCATTCTCTCTGTGATGTAGGTCATCAGGCAGGTGCTGTTGCTTGCAGGCCCACCGAACTATTTTGTGAAATGGTCACTAAAACTGGATCTTTACAATTCAGCTACACTGTTTGGCCAGAACCGCTGGATGCTCTGTCTGCCTCCCAGTGCTGAGATTATAGGCCCTTGCTAGTATGTGGGTGCTCTAGGTGAGGTCCCCATTCTTGTGCAGTAAGCACTTGGTCAATTGAGCCTTTTCCCGAGCCCCACATCCTTGTTTTTTTAAGAAAATGTTAGCATTTTATGTTACCACACCAGTTTTGAGTGTAGTACTTTAGCCTATAATTTCTATGCAGCCCAAGATGGTCTGAGATTCATGAACCACCACCAGACCAGACAACTTAACTTTCAAAATTAAAACAAGAAAGTTAGTGTTTATTTTCTACTTGTAAGTCATCCTGTATTGTCAACATGAATTTAAATAGACAAAGGATCTTTATTTTTATAGATTATATATGCATGTGTATCAAATATTTATGACTAGCATACAAATTTCATTAAGTTGTATATTTAAAAGGAGTCTCTATCCTATATATGCCTGCATAATTGTAATACTGCCGCCAACCTACATCTTATTGACTACATTTAGTATGTATCCACATATGTATGTTTATCTCTCTGTATCTACTATGCATCTGCTTTCCGATATAAATAATATTTCAGTCACATCCAGAATAGTTGGTTCTTTTTAAAAGAAATGTATTTGTTTGATATGTATGTATGTGTGCCAGAGTATATGTGTGTGTGTCACAAGCATGCAGTGTCTGTGATGATACAGTGCAAAGGCCAGAAGAGGGCATCAGACTCCCTGGAACTGAAGTTACAGACAGTTTTGAACTGCTTGAAGTAGGTGCTGGACACAGAACCTGGGTCTTCTGGAGGAGAACTAAGTGATTTTAAGGACTTTGCAGTCTCTCCAACCACTACTGGTTCCTTTTAAATTAATACTTTTATATTTGTTTTCTTCTCTTTCCTTAGGAATATTGGAGAAATCTAATAGGGAAGTCATGGTAAAGAAACATATAGCAAATGAAACCAATGTTCCCCCAGAGCCATTACTACCAGTAAAAGAGGTGAGACTTTTTCTTTACATTTAACATGGTTATATTTCTGTGAGCCTATGGTGAATCAAAATATTCATGTTTTCCTTTTGATTCAAAATAATCTTGATTGAAATTTCCTCAGAAGTTTTATGCAAAAATCCAGAAGTATTATAGTCAGCTGACTAAACAACAGGTGCTGTTAATGATGTTGGGAAAAATAATCCTTATACACTATTGATGGGAATGTTAATTAGGTCAGCCACAATAGAAATAAGTGTGGAGTTGCCTCCAAAAAGTAAGAAGATAAACCTAACTATATATGACCTTCCTGTGCCACTGCTGGGTATATACAAGGACTAAAGATAGCTAGTTACCCAGAACAGATTCTGTGTATGCATTATAGATACATAGTTGTTGAAATGTAAGAAAATGAATAAGCTGAAAGGACATGAGCTTTTGACCTGGTCTTTGTTTACTCAGTATTTATGGAGCTACAGATTATCATATAAGATGACTAAGCAAGGCTCAGAAAGACAAACAAATGTTTCCTCTCAAAGTGTGGATTCTAGATTAGATAAGACAAGGCTTGTAAGCAGAAGGCAGTCTGCGTTAAAGAGGACTAGTGAAATGGAGGTTAAAAGAGAGAATGAGGGACAATGAATAAAATTAAAACACAGTGAATAGCATGTGAAGATCTCATAACAAAACCCATTAATGTGTGTAAGTGATATAAGCTAACAAGTTAAATTTTTTTTTTTTTTCAAAAATAAGCTGGGTCATTTCTTATTATAAAACCAGTTTATGGAATGGTGTAAAAACAGAAGTGAAGAAATTTTTGTCTCCATCTTGGCTCAGGATCTGTATTTTGAGAATGTGAAATATAGATAATTATTGAAAAGTGATACTCATATCTGCCAAGCTCGCTTGCTTTCTGTATTGTGGGATTGTCTGTGTAATTAAAGGTATTGATAAAACCTTGGAGTACAGAAGTTTCCGAGAAAGACTGAAGTTTCCTACCCCCACCTCTGTGAGCCTGTGGCAGAGCTGTGACTCCCAGTGCTATGCTCTGGTCAGACTGCATTCTTTATATGTGCTTACAGTCCCACTTGGCGGTTGGGCCTTGCCATGGCTTCTGTTGGCAGCCTGGATCTCTCAAAGCACAGTACCTTGTCTCTGCTCTTCCCTCTCTGGGAGTGACTGTGACTTGCTGTGGTTCACAGCTTGTGCCTGATCTCTCCAGTCTTCCCTCGCCTAGGTTACTGTTCCTTTTGCATCACTGTAACAAAATACCTGACAAAAGGAATGTAATGAAGGAAGAATGTACCTGTTTATGGTTTCAGATTTCATGTCATCATGAGGATAGGAGAAGTCTGACAGGAGAAGCAGCTCAGTCAAATGCCAGCAGGAACCTGACATGGCTGGTCACATTATTGTGGCAAAGCAGGGAGTGTGACAGGAAGCATCAAAGTCAATACAAGCCGAGGGCATGTTGTCATTAATGGGCTACTTACTCCCTCTCTGCCCTACTTTCTAACATTCCAGCGTCTTCCCCAAACAAGCCCTCCTCTTGTGAGCAAGCATGCAAACATGTGCCTGTATAGCAGTTCACACCTGTCTAATGCTGTGACCCTCTCATAGGGCTCCTGATGTTGTGTGGCCCTCCCACCGTAAATTATTTTGTTTCTAGTTCATAAGCGTGATTTTGCTACTGTAATGAATTGTATTATCAATATCTGATATGTGACCCTGTAGGGTCATGACCCACAGGTTGTGATCCACTGCCCTAGAAGGTCATTACCCATTCAAATAGTGACAGTAATGTTTTTGAAATTCCTTGAGTGATTTCTGCTTTCTCAATTAATTCTGAATAATACACTGTGTACATATTTTAGAAGTCCAAGATACGTGTACTCTGTAAAAGTTCCCAAGCCTAGAAAGTTTCAACAGTAAGAAGAACAAAATCAAACTCAGCATGAATCTAGCATTAGGTAACAGAAGATAAAATTATTTCCTAACTGTTGTGTACAGAAAAGAAAACCCTTCCTTCTTGTTTTTTTTTGGATTAACTAATAAATGTTCTTTATTTTAACTGGAATGTGTGTGATGCCAAATATCAGATGGGAAGAGGAAAAAAAAAATAAGCAATCTTTCATGAAAACAAATAGACTTCTAGAATATGGTTTCAGTACATAGAGGTTTTTAGTTTTCTTTGTACAAGCAGTGATTTATGTCTTTGTTCCTCATATTTGGAAGGGGAATTCATATTGGTGGAGCATATTATAATCACATATCAATTATCACAGGAAAAAATAATCCCTATGCAGAAATTGAAAAAGGGATAGGTCGGGCTGGAGAAATTGACTACAGCTACAGCAGTCACTTGCAATTTTTGCCAAACATGTTCCTTGAATAAGTGTTTTTAAGAATGTTTATGCTCTAATAGAGAAATAAGACCTTCACTTATAAGCAAAGAGATTGAATTGTACACAATATAATTGAGAGATGGATTTATGCTCTATGTTGCCAAAGGATTAAATAAAATTTAGACAGGAAAGTTCAGTTACATTTTAACTATAGTAAAACAAGAGCTGTTATTTTGACTACCAAATTGTAGACTCACGAGCTGTATATAAACCATCTCTATTATTTTCTATAGTTGTACCAAATGTGTCAAAATGTTGTTGGATTGGATAGTCATATAACAAATTAAGCTAATGATTTTAATCTCAGTATTTCCTAGTTTTATTCTGATTCATTCTTGAGTGTGTGAGCCAGTCTGTGTGTGCATGTGAGTGAGGATGCCTGTATGCCAGGCGGCACCAGTGGAGGTCGAAGCACGCTGTTCAGGGATCTGCTCTTTCTTCCTACCGTGGGGTCTGGACCTCAAACTGAGGTCAGCAGGTTTGCATAGCAAGGATATTTGCCTCTGTTTTACCCCACTGAGCCATCTCCCAAGTCCTGATCTCCGCAGTCTTAAACTGAAAGCGACCATATAAACCATCCACGTTAACTCAAGTTCTCAGCTAAAAACTCTGATACCAAGAAAAACCAAAAATTCAGTCAGGGATAAAGGGTCCAGGATCTACTTTTAAAATTATTTTTGTTAGTTTTATGTGGGTAGAGGAATGTTATGTATGCATGTGTGGGGGCCAGAGAAGGCCAGAAAGCAAGGCACAGGATCACTGGGGCTGGGGTTAAAGGAGATTGTGAGGCTCTTGATGTGGGTGCTAGGAACTGAACTCTTCACTTGGCAAGTGCAGTAAGTACTCTCAGCTGCTGAGCCATTTCTCTAGCCCCAAGACCACAGTCTGCTGTAGTTGGCATCAATGACGTGTTCCTAAAAACAAGGTCCTAAAAACAAGTGTAGATTTAGTGTGCTTGCTGTGTGTAGTATTAGTAATTTGGAGAGCATTAGGGAATTTGGAAGACATCTACATTCACAGGCATATTTCCATATGAGACCAAGAGTTAAAACAAAATTAAGCCAAGTATGCCAATTAGTTTTTGTCCATGTGACACAAGCTAAGGTACTCTGGAAAGAGGGAACTTGAACTGAAGGATTTCTTTCATCAGACTGTCCTGGAGGTGTGTGTGAGGATTTCCTTAGTTGCTGATTGATGTGGGAGAGCCTATCCCACAGTGCTACCCCTGGACCTAGGCCGTATAAGCTGAGCAAGCCATGGTGAGCCAGCCAGCGACTGCCACCCCTTCACGGTCTCTGCACATGCTCTTGCCCAGACTGCAGTCAGTGATCAACTGTGACGGGTGTGAGGGGGTGACACAAACCCGTCCGTCCCCAAGTTCCTCTTGGTTATGGTGTTTCATCACAGTAATGAAGGCAAATTAGGACATAAAGATTATAACATTTGATTTTTGTTTTGTTTTAAGAGAGAGAAACAACAGGAAGTTCAGTGGCTAGACTGGTAGAAGATCTGGGAGGAATTGAGGGAGGAGAGACTATGATCAAACTGTATTCGGTAAACACCTTCAAATACAAAATAAATTTTAAAAGAGGAAAAGAAGGTACATGGGGTGTTGGCACGCACTCCATTTCTAGTCTCTTCAAAGTGCCTCACACTGATTCTCATGACCCTTGTCCCCCTACAGTCACCGCCCCGCCCTGCCCGCCTGCTTAGCCCTTTGTAATAAAATGGCTAATCAGGTGAATGGTAATGTGATACAGGTAAAAGAAGAGGAAGAACGATGGATACTTCATGTACTCGCACAGACACTACATGACAGTGACAGAGGCAGGCCTCCCACAGACGGTGTGCTCACACACTGTGCTCACACAGTATACTCACACAGAACACTATGTAACAGTGATAGAGGCAGACCTCCCACAGAAGTTGCCACAAAGACTTGAGGAAATATTTCAGACTGGTTGGTAGCTTATGTCAATCTTGATGAAAGAGCAATTGATGCTCTCAGGGAATTTAATGAAGAAGGAGCTCTGTCTGTACTACAGCAGTTCAAGGAAAGTGACTCATCTCATGTTCAGAACAAAAGTGCATTTTTATGTGGAGTTCTGAAAACCTGCAAGCAGAGAGAAACGGCATCAAGGTGCAAGAGTCCATAAAAGGGCCCGAGGAAGCAAAGATCAGGGCCTTGCTTGAGAGCCCTGCTTATATCTGGATGTAACCACAGGACAGAGCAAGTGTGGTAGTCTCCCCCCAGACAGTGTGTACTCCCGTATGCAACCTGGAATCGGAACAGAGATCTTCGCAGGTGAAATCCCAATAGCCTTTGATGAAGATGAGTTGGTGCCCCTTTTTGAGAAGGCTGGTCCTGTCTGAGATCTATGCCTTACGATGGATCCATTCTCTGGTGAGAACAGAGGATATGCATTTATCATCCTCCAAGGAAAGGAAGCTGCCCAGGAAGCAGTTAAACTGGTGAAAGTTTTATTTGTGAGAAACTTGGCTCTACGAAATATTAGAAAAGTCATTTTCTGAATTTGGAAAACTGGAGAGAGGGAAGAAGTTGAAAGATTATGCATTTGTTCATTTTAAAGATAGAGGACCTGCTGTTAAGGTTGTGGGTGAAATGAGTGGAAAAGAAATAGAAGGGGAAGGAATTGAAATTGTCTTAGCTAACCCACGAGACAAGAAGCCGAAAGAGCGCCAAGCTGTTAGTCAGGCCTCCAGAGCCCTGCATGGAAAGACTATCATTATCACCCTCCTCCCCGAATGCCACCTCTAGTGAGAGGTGGAGGTCGTAGAGGGAGAAGTGTTGTGGCTACCCCTGGATTATCGTGGTTATGAGGACTACTCATTGCGGTGGTTGTGATTATCATGACTATTGTGTAGGCTATGAAGATCCCTACTATGGCCATGATGATGGCTGTGCAGTAAGAGGAAGAGGAGGAGGAAGGGGAGGCGGAGGGCTCCACCCCCACCAAGGGGATGGAGAGCACCACCTCCAAGAGGCAGAGCTGGTGGGCATCCTGGGACCACCATGAGGCTGAAGGGTAGCAGAGGGGGTCCTGCACAACAGCAGAGAGGGTGTGTCTCCTGTCACTTGGGGCATCGAGGGGAGGATGTAGGGGGCTAGAGGAGGGCAGATGGGTACACCAGCCTGATTCTAAGCATCATCAGACCAACAACCAACAGGACCTGGATTCCCAACCCATTGTTCAGCAGCCACTTCAGCAAGGTGGTGATATTCTGGTAACTATAGTTACAATAATGACAACCAAAAATTTTTATCAGGATACTTAATGGGCAACAGTGGAAATAGGTAAGTGAGGGCTTGAAAACAATACTGGCCAGATACGATTGTATCTAGATCTACATTCCTCAAAACAAAATTGGCGTGACTGTTTCATCTTCAAGTAGCAGTTTGCTGCTTTTTGTATTCACTGAAGAAGTCACTATTGTGTGCATACGCAAGGCCTTTTATTTATTTATTTTTCTTTTCTACTGCTCTTGGACACTATTGGGCTTGCAGAGTTCCCTTGTTCTGGGGTTACAATGCTTGTATCGTTCCAGGCTTCATTTTAGAGTTTGAACAAACTGTTAAGTCATGATTTTGCAGAACCTTGGGTTTGGAGAGTTGCTTTTTTGGGATTTGGAATAGATTACATAGGAGTATGAAGGATGCTGTTAATAAAAGTATAAGCCAGTGCTCTGCCTTAGTAGTTTTAAGAAATTAAAGCAAAGAGACTTAAGTTTTCTTATATTAAAAATAACCTATGACTGTATATTTTCCATTCTTAGAAACAGGTTAACTGTGTTTTTAAATTGTTATAACTTCATCTTTTTGAAATTTGCCCAACAAAATTTGTTTGGCTTAAACATCAAAGCCACGACAATTTGTTCTTTGATGTGATTGTATTTCCAATTTCTTGTCCATGTAATATTTCAATAAAACTCAAAAATATATTCAAAACAAAAAAAGAGGCAAAGAAAAGCTATCTGAAGGAGCTGCCTATAAATATGGGCTATAAAAGAAAAGCCCCTAAGAGAAAACGAATGATTATGACATCAGTGATGCTCCTTGCACATGTGAAACAGTGCAGACCACTTCACTTCCTCATTTCCTGGAACAGAACTTGTAGTGCCTACCACTTTGCGGATGGAGAGGCTAAATAAAATCTACACAAGTTAAAACCCGGAACAGTGAAATGTGCAGTTTCTCTGAGAAATTTATTTTATTGCTGTTTTCCTTTTTAGCTTGTCTGGAATCCTGAGATTAAAAGAGAAATCAAAGATTGAATATTAATTGCTAACTTATGTTGCAATTCTTGTTAACAATAAACTGTAAAAAGACTATAAAAATCTAATTTAGACTTTATGAAATGTATTGAATTTAAAGGTTGTTTTATGTGATTGCTTGTAACTGTAGCTTTCAGCTCTCATTAAAGATGGTTTTATTGAACTATACTTAAAAGATTAAGTTTTGAAAAGAGTTTTTTATTAAATCCACTGAAGAATTAAAGTGAGATGTCAGTATATTGCTATGTGTAAAGAATGTACATTTACATTCACAAGGTAAGAATGGCTTTCAGAGTATATCAAAGAATACCTGTATTCAATATGTTGAATGAAAGTAATAATTTTATATCTGTAACAATTGAAACATTGTTCCTAAGTAAAAATGAATATGATTTTATGTACATTTCTATTTCAGGCTACTTTACTAGAGTTTGGCTGGAGAGATGCATTTAAAGAAGTCTCTCTTGCCATGGCACACTGCATACCATCTGCCATTGAAGGTTTTTTCACAAAGGTCCTTCATCAGGAACAAACTGAAAGGACCTCAGCTGTGAGCTACACTATGAACCTTGTAAATGCCCCGCAAGTTTGGCGAGATGGTCACATGTTTCCCGAGGAGGAACAACCGAAGAAAGTTGCCAAGGCAAGTCTTAGACTGCTTCAAAGAGCTGCCAGCTAGCAAGGCAGCTATTTTATTTGTTCTTTCTTTTTGCAAATATAAGCAGTCTATAGATAAACCAGTGGAGTTCCTCTTAAAGTGCATGGTACTATGAGTTTTTTGTTTCTGTTTTTGTTTTGTTTTGTTTTGCTTTGTTTTGGTGTCTATAGCCTAGAACTACCCAAAAGGACATGTGTCTCTTTGCTAACATTTGCCCCATTATTCTGAGGCAAGCTGATAAGGAGTCTCAGTGAGTTGGGAAGGGCTGAAAAGGCTGGAATGACATGAGGAGTGGAGGAGGTTAAAGGGGATACTGTACTGTCTTGTATTGCTGTGAACTTAGAAAATATTTTCACCTGAATGAATATCCTATCCTGTTTAGAAAGTCCCCAGAATCTGCCAAGGATATAAAGCAAGTCAGTGTAGATGCCCTGTAGGAAACCCATTGCCAACACAGCAGTCAGTGGTTTTCAAGAGCCCCTGCCTCCTCCTCCTCTTACCACCCTGAGGCTCTAGAACCCTCTCTGGGGAGCTCTGTTGGTTAGGTGCAGGCTGTGCCTTCAGCCATCTATCACCAAAGAGGTCAGATACAGATTAAATGGTGAAAGTAGACACATCACATCTGAAATATACGGCTCCCTACTCATAACAAGAGACTGTCAGTGCAGCCAATCCTCATGAGACCTGATAGGCCAGGGTCAGAGGGAAGTGGAGAAGGACTTCCCCTATCAGTGGACTTGGGGAGGGGCATGGGAAGAGAAGAGAGAGGGAGGGTGGAATTGGGAGGGGACGAGGGAGGGGAGCTACACCTGGGATACAAAGTGAATAAACTCTAATTAATTAAAAAATAAATAAATTTTTAAAAGAAAATGAAAAAAAAAAAAAAAAGAGACTGCGTGAGATTGTTCCTGTTGCTTCTGGATTATTTAAGCCAGACTGCCATACTATGTATTGTTTAGCAAAATATATCAGAAAAAATTAGGGGACGTTTAAAAATGATAGGAAATTAATATCGTGGATACATATTATTTTGAGTTCTCTTGACTATACATAAAGGTATTGTCATGTAACGCTGCCTCATGAGTTTTTCGTAATGTCTGTCTGGGAGCATAAGGTTTGAAGATTATATATAGAGAGACATCATTTTGGTATTTCCTTATTTGACATGAAACATTTAACTTTCTACAACTGAGAAATTGATTGTTATAAAGCTGCATCATTTTATTTATGTTAGATGCCAAATTCATTATTTAGGAATTTGGCTCCACTGTACATAAATTACACGGTGCTGTCAGAGTACAAATAACTCAGCGCCACATTTATTTCTCCCTAGTTTTGTTCTGACATCATGGAAAAGCTTGATGCAATACTTCCACTGGCTCTGGCATGCAGAGATGATTCTCCTCAGGAAATCAGAGGGAACCTGGCAGAGGCCTGCTGCAAAGTGGCAACAGCTGTCCTGGAAAGACTGCAGGAGAGAGGCAAGGAGGTTCCTTCCAGAGCACCCCTGAAGAACCTGCACATCATCCTGTCCTCGGCAGCTTACGTCTCCCAGCGTTTCATGCACTATGATCATCTGATGAAGGAGACAACTAAAAAGTGAGTGTCTTTTAAACTAAGTTGATGCTCATGCTTAAGGAAACACACACTCTTCAGAGTTCAGAAAATCAAATGTTGACAGTAATCACTGAGGAGAACATAATAATATGGTGGATTCTTTTCATTGCTCTTGACTAGGAAGTATTTAAAAGGCCCAGTATGGGTTATACTGAAGTAGTGCACATAAAAACAGAGGCCATCTCCATTGAAGACATGCACAAAGGAGGGCCCCATGTTCTGCATGCTGTCCCCTCCCGACAGCACCACAAACTGACCACACAAACATAGAAACATCTGTGAAACGCGCCCTTCTCGCTTCTCCTCCTAATCCAGCAGGCTGGGGAGAGCTGCTGTAGTGAATAAATGCATCTTAATCCATCGTTGTGCCTAGTGGAATCTGCTGTAGGACATCTATCTAGTAATACACTAGCCATATTTGAGGAGGAAACATCTGCCGATCTTAATTCTCATGCACCAGGAGTCTAAAAATACAGCCTGTTTTCTTTGAGGAGCTGAAATCACCGTGGGTACTATCAAGTGGTTTCTCTGGTTCCACTTGAACTTTGTGGAACTTACTATGGCCCTGTGAGAGGAGGACATGGACTTGCCAGTCCAGTGCAACCCAAGAATCTATTATATAGTCTTCACCCAGCCTTCATAGTCTCTTAGCTGTGCAAGAAAGAAATGTGACATAAATAGCTGAATATAAAAGCGAAATAAATTTGGCTCTATGTTGGATACAGTTATGTTATTTCTTTAATTCTCATAAGTCATCAGATGTTGTGATTCATACTTGAATTTATAAACAAAATATGCCAGAAATCACTTCATTTTAGTAGACTATTTTAAAACAGTTTATAAGATAATTGACATCTACAAAATTACAATTTTTAAAAATAAAAAGAGTGTGTTTATGGGATGTGTGATAGCTTTAGAAAAGTTCATCTGACAAGTGTATGTTGTTCTCCAGTACTAATGATAACCTAATGCTTAAATAACGCACTGAGCTCTGATAACAGGCTCACAAAGAATACTTTTAGTTTTGAAAGATGTCTTGACAATACAGTTTGTCTCGAGTTGACGTGCATATTTGTAGAACAGCAGATGTACATTTTCAAAGGACTTGCAAAACAAAGACGAGCTCCCCCATGCACTTTTCTTCTTGGAAAGTGAATGTGGATACAGCCCTCAGCCTTGGGAGGAAATGAATGATTGATATCTAATAATGAAAACCATTTGTAGTGCTGGAGGTTGTTACCTCCTACTGCACAGGCCTTAAATCTCTGTCTCTTTGATCATTCCCTCTGAACAGACCCATATTCCTGGTGCCTGTCCAGCGATATCAGGAATTCATCAACACTGTACAGTTTCAGGTTACGGACTACTGCGTCAGAGTTTGTGCTACAAGCATTTTACAGGATGCCGAGAGCCACCACTGGGATGACTACAAAGCTTTTTATGAGGTGTGAAGTTCAGTTTACTATTCGTCCTTTTTACACAAATATGTTTTACTGCCTACCTGCTTTCTGGCTAATTAGAAACATGAGCTGCGCATTACTAAAACATGGAGGCTGTTAGAATAATATTTTTTAAATATTGAATTTGTATTTAGGAAAAACAGTGTCTTTAGAAACCTGAAATAAATTAGACATCAGAACTCTCCTTCTGCTTCAGAGCAAAAATAACTTAACTTGAGTTGCAGGATTGCAGTACTGTATGAACCGAGATATAATGAGATTCGGTGACAACCTGGAGATAGCATGAGCTTGGCTCAGTCCTTTGTGTTTTTCCAAAGCTACCAGGGCGAGGTGTCCCTTGCACCTTTTCTTACTATGTGTTTTCATCTTGTTTGATAAATACTTGTTGTGAATCAGCATTGCTTTTACGCTTATTTTTTACTTCTCATTCTTAAAGTACATTTTAGACATGTCTTTTCATTTTATGCTTTACTATTTTCATTTAGCTTATGTTTTGAAATCCCAAATACCTAACCCCAAATGAAAGCCAAATAATCCCTAACCAAACTGAGAATCAATTAAAATTATTCACGGCCAGGCTTCATTAGTTTCTTTTCCACTAAATCATACAGATTATATGTAGATCATATATTTGAAATTAATTCCATGCAAGGGTAAAATATTTGCATATCTTAAAAAAAGGTATTTGAAGTTTAAAAGTTTCAATGACCAGGGTCATCTTTATTAGCTTTTCCGTTGCACCCTTTCTCCTGGATCACAGCTTCTGATTTTCATTTTCCTTGATTGTCTGAGCCCCTCTGAAGTGTTTAGAAAAGGAGGGTGGGCTTTGCTCAGCAGTCACTCTTCGGCACAGGCTGTGTTTGTGCCTGAGATGGAATAGATGCTGTTAAAACAGAGTAGCCGCTAATAAGAAACTCTTAAAGACTTTCCCGCTTTCCTCAGTCTGTCTCATCTCTCCTTAGCATCCTCCCCAGATACTTTTCTCTTTGTAAGAGCATCATACACTGTTTTCCAAACTCAATGTACTTCAAACATTAGTGGTAGCAGCAAGCAGAGTGAGGGAAAGTGGCGCAGCTGGTGGCCTGAGATAAGAATGGAAGTATTGGTCCTTCCCTTTCCTGGCAGCATAACAGACTCTCTACTTGTCCTGAGGAAAAAAGAGAGACAGAAATGGAACCATCATGTTTCAAACTATTTCAATGTCAAGGTACCAATGGACAATTTTGTATGATGTCTTCAGTGAGGAATAGGTATCATCTCAGTATATAATCAGGATATTTATTTTCTCTTATGCAAATCAGAGACTAGAGCAGTTGTGTAGTGTAAATAATAAGTGTATTGTGCTGAGAACCTGTTATTGGAGTTCCTGAGTCTTTAAAAAACAAAAACAAATTACCATGTAACACACAGTTCTTAGATCTTATGACAAGGCTTTAGTTTCAAAGACAGAAATAAAGAAACTATTACTATGTGATTACATGGTGCTTGCGTTTCTGTATACTTACATGGTCAGTAGTTACAGTTTAATTGCAGAGTTAATGGTTGTTATTTATGTATAGAAGAAAAATAAAGTGATACTGCTTTTCTCTTTACAAAAACTAAGATGGTTCGGGAAATAGCCCTGATTTTAAACTGTTTTGACAAATGGTGTACCTGGCGCGGTTGTGTCTCATTTATTGAATCCTTTTACTCCTCTCCCCCACCATGCCCCATCTGATTTGTGGAACAGAACTACATTTGGGAAAGCTTGTTTTACGAGGAAAGAGATGATGCTGATTGGAAATGAAGCATTAGGTAGAGGTCTCAGGGAAACCTATGGCCTTGTGCACGGTTGAAGAGAAAACAGGAAAAGAGTGTACAACCCAGGGGAGACTGTTTGCTCATGTCTTATGATAGCAACTGAACTACAGACATATATTTCTATGTTCTAAGCCTGTCAAGGCTTCAGGAGCTAAAGAGCTAGCTCCCTCCCTCTCAATTGAAGTGTCGGTCAGATGGTACAATGGTTTTTGAGATTGCATGTTTAAAATTAAGCTTTTTGTTTAGTTGACATCTGCTCAATTTTACTAACTTGTGTTTTCCCATAGTCAAAAAGTAAAGACTATCTGTTCAGAGATAATACTGAGTGGCTTCCATAATAAAGCCCAGCTGCTTGTTTCCTGATATATAATCTAAGCAAAAGCTCACATCTGTTTATATTATAGTGGGTTTACAAAAATAACAGATGTTTACTACACAATACTTTTCAAATGACAACAAGCAGGGAAACAGGTCAAAAAAGTGGAGTCATATTTAGCTTAATGAAAGCCTCCCTTCACGCACCCATGCTGGCGTTGTATTCGTTTATAAAGAATTGCCAGAACAAAGGGAATTTTGTGAGACCTTCTCATAAGCATGAATCAGTTTATAGTCTTTAAAATGCACATAGTACATTTTGAGCAGGAAAAAAAAATCTTTGTGACAAAAGATAACTATAAAAGAACTGGTTTTCTTTATTTTCAAAATTATGACAAATCTTGTTGATCTCACTATTATTAGGATACATCCCTCATGCCCAGTCCCAGCATCCACAGGGTTCAAGAATCCTTTTCATTTACAACATCTGAAGCTCTGAGTGGATCAAGCTTTGAGATTTCTTTCTTAGTTTGACAAGAGTTCTTAGAACACATCACAAAGCAAATAGAGCATTGGTTTTGATTGGTTTTTAATTTTATATGTTTAAGTAGTTTAACCCATCTAATTGGGAAGTCAGAAACCACCTATTCCAAGTCCCTTTCTGTTTGAACTGAACTCTGATGCTTTTGATCTAAGTTTCCTACACAAACAATAGTAGTTCCACTCGTTTTTGTATCACCATTTGAAAATTAATCACTATTATTTTGATGACTGTAGTATTGTAGTCATCAACATAACCACCAACATAATGCCATGTGAAGAAATGCCTGCCTGAGAAGCTGGTAGCTCTTGGGTTAGGAGCAGAGCAGCCTGGTTCGGCTTATCTTATGAGACAGGATTTCACTTTGGAAGGCAGAGTGGCCTGGAGCTTGTCCCAGAGCTCAGCCTGGCTTCAAACTCATGTCAGGCCTTCCTTCCTGCCACTCAAGTGCTGGGATGCAGGAGAGGCCCATCATACCAGCCATGAGCAGGCATTTCTTAGATAACACTGATTTGAAACTGTGCCAGTGCCTACAGCAGATTGCAAAAGAGAAATATTTAGGAATAAAGGAGAAAATTTGTTTTAATATTTTATTCTTTATTATTTATACAGTATTCTACCTTTATGTGTGCTTGCATGTATGCCTGCATGCCAGAAGAGGGCACCAGATCTCATTATTGATGGTTATGGCTGGGAATGGAACTCAGGACCTTTGGAAGTATAGCCAGTTCTCTTAACCTCTGAGCCATCTCTCCAGCCCCCAAGGAGGAAATTTTAATGGCTTATGTTTTGATAAAAGAGAAACATATTTGAAGAATTCATTCTATTCTTCTTATTTCAGATACTCTCTTAATCTGGTTTGAAGAAATGAGGTCAAATAACTATTGAACCTCCCCAAGAGCATTTGACCTAAGTAATGCTTGCTTGCAAATCACACTACCTTCTCCTCACTGCCTGTTCCCTTGGGCCTGTTCCCTTCAGCCTGGCCACTGTTGGGTTCCCATCTGCAGTTAGGCAAAACTAGTGCACAGAAGCAAGCTCTGTGGAGGAATAGGGACAAATGAGAGGCTGACCCCTTGAAAGTATGTGAAAATGTTAAATGATGATAATTTGTGACTACACTTTACAAAGTGGCGTCAACATTAGATCACTATTTATCTATTGCTAGTATAAGCCAGTATCAAAACACCGTTAATGAAATAGCCCGAGTATTCTTCAGTAGATAAGTGCCACACTTGGTTTCATGAATGCTCCTAAGATGTAGTGCTCATGTTTGTTATCAGTCCTCTTATTCCATTATAATATGGAATCCGAAAACTTTGTAAAATTAGCTCAGCAATGCCAATCATCTGAGAGAAATGTGCCTCCATAAAAAATGTTAACAGATTTTAATTGTAGAGAATCAGCATGACTTGTTAAACCACTACAAAGCTGGTGCTTAAATTTTAGAGAGTAGATCAGGACAAAGCACATCAGCAGTGTACTAGGTTAAATGCTTGTGGTCTGGATTTACACTAGAATATCTGATTCATAATTGAAATAAAACATATGTTCCTTTGTCAATATGATGTTTAACATCTTGTCTGAAATCTTTCTTGGTCATCTAGCATGGCAGACTTTCCAGTGATTTCCTTTCAGCCTGAACTAATTAGGTTCACAGGAAGTAAACTGACATTTCAGGAGATGTGATTCTCTTGTTTAATGTGTGATGATTTTGCCAGGGGGAAAGATGCTCCTTCTCCATCCAGATGTGGCATTACTTCATCTGGGCTGTGCATCACGATCTCTGGACCATACTGCCCCCTAAACTGGCCCAGGAGATTCTAGCGGAGCTGCTGGAGAAATCCCTGGGTCTCCTTGCCTCCAGATATGCCCAGGCCCATCCGAGTCCCAAGAGAACTGCACAGATAAGGTAATGAAAGCTGCTCTTCAAGAAGACTTTTTTTTTTTTTTTCTGAGATGAGCTTGTAAAGCAGAACGAGAATTTGAGGTTCAAGACAAAATTGTGTTTAGTGCCTTTGTAACTCCCAGGGGGAGAGGATGCCCATTCTTCTGAGCCATTTGAGAAGGAAATGCTTGGGTCAGAACGACTTCCCCGCCCTTCTTCCTTCCACCTGCATTACAGTCACTTTGCCCATAGGAAATGTTCCCATGTGTGACTAGGTTGAATGTACACAAAAATAAGGTAAGAGCAAATTAAGCCCCTATAGGGCTGTCTCTGCCATGAACTCAGTTGCCTGCTCTTTGATCTTCCCCCTGGTGGGGTGGCCCTTCTAGGCCAGCTAGGAAGAGGACCCAGGCAGTCCTGATGAGACTTGATAGGCCAAGGTCAGATGGTAGGGGAGGAGGACCTCCCCTATCAGTGGACTAGGGGGAGGGAGTAAGGGATAAGGAGGAGGGAGGGTGGGACTGCAAGGAGATGAGGGAGGGGGCTTCAATTGGGATATAAAATTGAATAAAGGTAAATCATAACAATAACTATTGTCATATTAAAAATTAGGGCCCTGTAGAAGAGAAAACAACGACTATGCTGTGACAGAGCATTGAATCCGACTTCTTGGTCCTAGGCAACTAAGGGACTTTAGCCTTTTATTTACTTAGTTTCTACAGTTTTCAAGTGGAGTAGCTATCTTCATTAAGGAATCTACTTTGTTTTAAACATATTCTAGCCTACCGTGGTAGTGCACATCTTTAATATCAGCACTTGAGAGACAAAGGCAGGCAAATCTCTGAGTTCAAGGCCAACCTGGTCTATAAAGCCTGTTCCAATACAGCCAGGCCTACACAGAGAACCCCATTGATTGTCCAGGCTTTCCCTTCATTTTTCCTTTTACCCCTCTATATATTACTGAAAGCCAGCTGAAGAAAATGGGAACTTGTAGAAAATGGGAAGCAAAAGACACTAATTTAAATTAAAGACTGAATTAAAATGCAATTCTAGTATTTTGTCAGTGAGTATTTTGCAAATGAGCTTAGTGACAACAGTGAGCTACATGGAGGAGGCTTTTTAAAATAGATACTTGCCTACCGTGATTAAAACCTGGATTTAGATATGAAATAATAGTTTCAGATATAGTTCTGAAGAAACCCACAGACATCAGAGACTTCCTTTTTGTCTTTATTTCTGGCCGGAGAAAGCATGTCCTAATCATGTTCTTGTAAAGCACACTGTGATTTGAAGGGCATTTAGGTCATGCGACAGTGTTTCATAAATATGCTATTCTGCACAGGCTGTTTTCAATTACCGATCAAGCTGTTTTTAAAGAAATTGAACTCTGAAGAATAGATGTACAATTCTTTTTCAGAGTAAAGGATACCTTCACTCCCTCTCTCATGAAGCGTAAATCACTTTTGGCTATAATGTGGCCCATCATTAACAGACATTTTGTGAAACTGAATTTACAGTTATATCATGAGTTAGTAATATATTTAATTAATTAATGGCACTATAGAGACATTGATTTCTTATGTTTTGGATGATCACGAAAATTTAGAATTATTGCTTTTAATTTTTCTATGTGAAATATATAAGTATTTATATTTGAGAGGTTAATAATAAGCCATAATTATTGTAGAAATCTAAAAATGTGTGTGTACGTATGTGTGTCTATGTTTCTTGGAATAGAAACTGTTAACAATTACAGTTAAAAAAAACTAAAATTGAACCTTCCTAATGGTGATTATTGATAATTGTCAGTGATCACTAAGTTCTAGTAGTCTCCATATAACATATGACCAAAACTATATATCTATATGAATTATGCATGTATTATATGTTACTAATACATATGTGAATGTATATAAGTATATGTGTGTATATACACACATATGTATATATGTGCAAATATGTACATATGTTCGCATGTATAAATGTACATATGTATACAGACATATACCTATATATACACATATACATATATACACACATATATATATACATATATATCTGTAAATACACATACATCCCCATATATTTTTATATACGCATATATACATATATACCTTTCACATACTGTATTCATGAGTTTGGAATGTTGGCCTTCAAAAATATGTACAATTAGTGTGTGTTGATTATGGTGAAAATGTATTTAAATTTTTAAACAAAAACAACGTGAGCAATGGAAATAAAATGTTTATGAGTAAGATAAATAATGCATTCTTCTTTCACAAATAACTATAATTTTAGGAATTTCTGAACATATTCCCAAATTTCTGAATTTCTCAGTTTGTGCTTCAGTTGCATGCCTTCTTTCTCTCCTCCTTCAAGGAGAGTATGTTACCTGACCTTATGACTTCTTTCTGACAGTTTACATGTGGATGACATGGAGACAGGTTCTCTATCAAATATTAACTACAGTGTGTGTGTGTGTGTGTGTGTGTGTGTGTGTGTGTGGTGTGATAGCACATTTTTCTTCTTAACCAGCTCTAATTTTGCTCACATTGATTTCAAGGCCAGCCTCCTGAGCTTCTGGAAGAGAATTCTGATAGTGCAAAGCAAATGCTTTTTATATAGAATATATGTGTCACAATAATAATTAAAGAAAATATTGTGAAATTGGGAGGGAGCCCAGGAAAAGTTGGAGTAAAATGGACTGACAGGAACTATTTACATGCAGCAGTCATGTATGAAGTTCTCAAAGAATGAAAAATATTAAATGAAAATAAACAAAACCAAAGCATTGATATATTTATATATGTTTATATTTACATTTATATATACATGTAAATACCTCTGTTATCTAACCATATCTTTCTGTTCTTACATACTTTTATAAGAGACACACTAGAGTATATACAAAAAACCAGAACATTCGTTTCACATGATTTTCTCTCTCTCTTTCCAATAGACTTGATGTCACGGCAATCTTAATATGCACTGAGAACATATTATGGTCAGTTTGTAGCTCTGCACAAGAGATTCAGAATCCTCATAAGTATAACAACAACAAAATTTTTAAAATTCATACTCACTGCAACAATCTCTTTACAACATTAGCTATTTTGACATCACCGTTGACAGAATTATATAAGTAAGTATCAAATATATTTTGCTTAACCAAGTTGTTGTCATGCCTGATATTGAACTCTGTATTTAATACCATGTAGAAGTACTCTGAAGTATATTTTTAATATCATAATTTTGGATGTTTTATAAGTTGAACATGAACCAATTCTCAAAGCTATTTAGTCCCTCTGATGTGCTTTGTGTCAGTAGGTCTCATTTAGTTAATAAGCCTGTAATACATTTTAAACTTTACTTTGATTTTCTGGGTTTGAAACATTGTTACTATACACTAAGGTGAGCTTTTACTGATGAAATCCTCCTATCTCAGCCTCCCAAGTACAGGGATCATGAGTTTGCACATGCCAGACTTTGAATGTGGTCTATTGGATATGTGTGTATTTGTGTTTGTATGTGTGTATTTGTGTGTGTGCTTATGTGTGTAATAGTTTTTAACGTTTTAAAGACTCATTCTTAATGATGGATATATGGGAGTGTGTGCACAGATGGGTGCTGGTACTTCTGAGTTCAGAAGTTGTGAGATCACTGGAACTGGAGGTTGTAAGCTCTCCAGTGTCAGGGATGGGAATTGAACCTAAGTCCTGTTCAAGAGCAGTATTCTCTTTTAAGCACTGAACTGTCTCTTGAGCACCAGTAGATTTCACTTTTTATGTAAGATAATTGGTTCTAGCTTTAATAATTGTTTTAAATGTACATGTGCTCAAATCTGAAAGAGATCTAAAAGCCTCATGTTTTCTTTCTTTCATTTGGGGGGTTGTTCAATATATGGTTTCTCTATGTGTAGCTCTGGCTGTCCTGGACTTGCTTTGTAAAACCAGGATCTGCCTGCCTCTGCCTCCCTGAGTGCCAGGACTAAAGACATGTGCCACCACAATGGGCTGGCCTTAACGCTTTCAACAAATCTGGCACAGAGATTTTAATATTAGGTTTCAAAGGCCTAACTAGTTATGGCAAGTAGAAACAGATAGGTAATGTGGAAGAAGGGGGAGATAGAAAGACCCAGAGGGGACAAGGACTCCACAAGGAGACCAAAAGGGCCAAATAATCTGAGCCCAGCAGGTTTTGCAGAGAGAGTGATGAATCAACCAAGGACCATGCAAGGAGAGGACCTAGACACCCTGCTCAGATGCAGTTCATGCACAGCTCAGTCTCCATGTGTGTGTCCTAGTAAGGGGAGCAGGGTCTGTCTCTGGCATGAACTCCATTGCCTGCACTTTGATCACCTCCCACTGGAGGGGTGGCTTTACTAGGCCACAGAGAAAGAGGATCTCATTAGACAGTCCTGATGAGACCTAGTAGGCTAGGGTCAGATAGTAGGTGAGGAGGTCCTCCCATATCAGTGGACTGTGGAGGGCCCTGGGGCAGAAGAGGGTGAGAGGGTCAGACTAGAAGGAGATGTACAGCCAGAATACAAAGGAATAAATTGTAATAATAATAATAATAATAATAATAATAATAATAATAAATTAGAAATACTAACTGAAAAATAAATAAGTTAGCAAAATATAAAAATTCAGGCTACTTTCAATTTCAGTTTAGCTTGATTCTCCCATAAACCTTATAATAGACTTTATGAAAAAACTTCTAGAGTGCATACCACAAGCAAAATCACTTTTTAATTTAATGTTAAGGTTTTTCATATCATTTAAAAATGATAATTAAAAAATTTCCTCCAAATCTATTCTTTATAGTCAAAGAATAAATAATTATGTACTCTTACTTTATTAGATAGTAAAAAGTTCACATAATATTTTCCTACTTATGTTAAATTAGGCAGAATTCTCTTTGCTTTCTGATTATAGTGATATATACATTTTTATTCTGAATATATCCTCGGACATATATGGTCAATGCTGAAAAGTAATTAACAACTTTGTTTCCAGTTTCCCACTCTGATTTGAAGCATGCCCATGACTAACAGATCCTTCCTTCTTGAAAACAAACTAAAAACTTGTTTTAGAAGCAGAGAACTCTTTCAGAGAAGAGAAGGAACAGTGAGTAAAACCACCATAAGGTTGAGATTACATATAAATGGTTTATAATATAAAAAGCTTAAATTTGAAGCCCCTAATAAATCCTAGTGAAATAAACTGATTTACCAAGGTTGAAAAAAAATTGCTATGCTCTCAGTTCAATGGGTCAGTTCATCTCAGAAAAAGGCCCTGTGAAAACCAAGAACAAAGCTGACAAATTTCATGGATTGGTCATGGTTAGCAATATTGAATTTCATGGTTTGTCACAGGAGACCTGAAAAATTTTAACCCCAAAATGCATTTGTAAAACAAATAAATTGTGATCTCAGATTGCAAATTTTAATAATAATAATGAAGCCTGCATTCATTATTTTTAACCTATGGCCTTTGATACATTTTTTTAACAACTATGCAAGTACTCAAATCTCCATGATTTGTGCATTTGTGACCTCACTCAGCATATTTAAATTGCTAATTTCAACCAGTATTATGGAACATTTTGTTTCTTAACGCTGCCTATAGTGTTCCTTAATATGAAGCATAGGCCTATGTTGCTTTCATGAATGAGCAAAAGTCTAAACTACATTTTCATGTTTTTATAGTTCTCAATGCAAAAATATTCATAACTTTAATCCATTCATGTTGATTCCATTTTTGTTGTCTTACTGCAATATAAATCAAATCTTTGAAATGTGTTTTGTCTTTTGTGACAAAGGAAACTTATAAGGCATTGTGTTCTTCACCAAGTAGGGAGGTATGTGTTTTATGAAACCCTGTTGGCATTGGAGCTACTTTCACAGCTGAGATATGAAGTGCTTATAGTCTTAATATTCCAAAAGGCCTCATCTCCAGCTCATCACAAACATTTAGCATGCGCTCTGAGGCCATGGGGAAGGGAGAGTAACAATAAGATGTTGAAACTATTGAATTTTTATGAGCTGTACCTGTGATTGTCACTTGGCATGACATGCCTTGGAAGAAGGGGACTGCCTTTCTTTCAAGTGGTTCTCACAGATAAGCTCTAAGTGTGTTCCTGTTGAGCCGAGTGTAGGACCACTAAATCTCAGGGCAAGAATACGTGATTTTAAAAATCCTTTCAGGAAGAATGAAACCTAACAAAAAATGTTAAAAATGTGTGTTCTTTTCTAAGCTTGTCTTCATGAATTTCTGATAAATGTCAGGGGGAAAAAAAAAAAAGTAGTTTAGCTTTGGCCTCCAGGGAAAACGCCCCAGTGAGGCATAAAACACCTGCACCCAATCTCCCAATGTGCTTGTTGCGTACTCCTTCCTGGAGGCAGCTTTTGTCAGCATCCTGTCCCATATAAACACATGCATGACATATGGCTTTCTGGATTGGAGTTTGCATGTAGACTGTTTGTTTTAGTTTGTATAACAAGTTAAAAATTATTTCTTTAATGGGTTAAAGGCGTGACCCATCAATATGTGTGTGTTTGGAATCAACTCTTAGACCCCTACTCTGCCACACCAAAAATGCTTATTCTAAAAATTTAGACAAGTGCAACTTGATTCTGTTAAAACAAAATACTGTTGCCTTCCTAAACCTCATGATTATGTACAAGGGGCACAACGGAGAGCTATTAATCTGGCCCCAAGTAACTTTAGGAAATACTGATAAATGTTAAAATTAAGTACTATGTATCCAACATATTTTGATATGTCATACCAAAACTCATAATTGTAGAAGTGGAGGTGAGTTGGTAGTCCCAACATTTATTAACATAGAAGAGTGGTATTTCAGTATAAATGTGAATATGCCAGTCAAAGATTAGCATCATAGGAAACAGGGAAGGATGTTTAACACTAAGCTAAAGAATAGTAGTCTCATGTTGGAGTTAATTTGCAATGACTCATATGGCTTTTGAGTCACTGAATTCCAGAATGCTACCAATGTTGTACCATAGTTCTCCTTTAAAACTGTGCTCATGTTGGATCCTTTGAGGTTATGATCTTAGTCTGTGTGTGTGTGTGTATATATATATATATATATATATATATATATATATATATATATATATATTTAACTATTTCACAGTCTCCAGGGAAGGACTTCTTTTCAATGAAAACTTTTTATATCTCAAGAATGAATGACACAGTTTGAAAAAAAAAATGGCAATTCTTTAAAATGTTGGATACCACATATGCTTAGGTGAAATGTTAAGCATATAATTTTTTGACCGAACAATGAAAGCACATATCTACACCATAAATAAAAAAATCAATATAAATTATATATGAGAATGGGCTTAGTAGAAACAATCCTCACACCGTGAACAGACAAACAAGATTCAGCATAAACATAGAGAGAAATACCATTCTACAATATAAATCTCATAACAAGAAGGAACCAGAAAAGCATTATGTTGAGTAAAAAAGACAGCCACTGCATTCATTCGAAACAACAAGCATAGGCAAATCTGTACACAGAATCTATCAAGGATCATCAGTGCTAAGAGAGGCAAGTGTGCATGCAGCTAGTGGATTTGAAGGTTAAATTATTCTTGAATGTAATAGAGGCTTTTAATTGCATACATTAGACATGTAAGTGTTGTGATATTTGAATTATATACCCTAAGGAAGCTGCAAAAATGAATCTGGGTTAGCCTGGCATAATGGCATAGGCCTCAGGCTAAGGTAAGAATATTGCAGGTCTTTTGTTAGCCTGTGCTACATAGCAAAAACTTGTCTTAGAGGAAAAAAGTATTGAACAAAAAGTAAAATATTGTCCTCTTCTGTGGCCTGGTAGGGCTGCTCCCTGCTCAGGGGGAGGTGATCAAAGAGCAGGCCAATCAGATTATGTCAGAGGCAGTCCCTCTTCCCATTACTAGATAACCCACTTGGACACTGACCTGCCATGAGCTACATCTGTGCAGGGGTTTTAGGTTATCTCCATGAATAGTCCTTGGTTGGAGTATGAGTCTCTGGGAAGTTCCCTGTGTTCAAATTTTCTTGTTCTGTTGCTCTCCTTGTGGAGTTCCTGTCCTCTCCAGCTCTTACTATTTCCCACTTCTTACATAAAATTCCATTCACTCTGCCCGACAGTTGGCCAACAGGCTCAGCATCTGCTTTGATGTCCACTTTTGACGAGAACTGATAGACTAAGATCAGAAAGGAGAGGAGAACCTCCCCTATCAGTGGACTTGGGGAGGGGCATGCATGCAGAAACGGAAGGGAGGGTGGGATCGGGAGGGGAGCAGGGAGGGGCTTATGGGGGGGATACAAAATGAATAAAGTGTAATTAATAAAAAAAAAGTAAAATATTTAAAATTTGAAAAAAAATAAGTACTTGAAAACACAAAATGATCAGAGAAGTTTCTTATCCTAGCAATTTTGTTTCCTAGGTAGATCTAATTTGTATACCTGAATATTGCTTGGGAAATATCATTTAAAAGAACCCAAGAGCTTTCTGCTCATCCTCCTTTTTCACACTGTTCCTGTTATGGACTGTGCATTTCATTAGTCATTTTCCAACTTAAAGTCATCTCTTTTTAATATTGGAGTACTGTTTTTCATTTGATAAATGTAAGCCAGTGTCAAGAGCAATAGAGGAAAATACCTTTTACTCTAAGTGTCTTACACACTTACATGTTGGCATTTAAACATATAAACATTAAACATTTCCCAGAGGAAAAATATTTTTATTGCTTGCTTGGTTGGTTGGTTTTTTTCCAAGACCAGTCTTCTTTAGATAGCCCTGACTGTCCTAGAATTCATTCTCATTCTGTAGACCAGGCTATCCATAAAACTCAGAGATCTGCCTGACTGCCTCCTGCATCCTGTGATGAAAGGTGTGTGCCACCAAACTGGTTCTTTTCTTTTTTTCTTGAGTCAAGCTTTCACTAGGTAGCCGTGGCTGGACTCAAGCTTAGAAATGACTAATAAAAGCAGTGATTTGAATTATTTTTAAGTCTTTAAGTGTCTGATTGGACTATTTCTGTGTGATTGCCCAGGGCTATCAAAAAGGCTCACATGTCTTTAGTATCCTATGTCATCTCAAAGTTTCAACTTAACTTCTAGGTCAGTTTCCACCCTACTCTAGTTCCAAGATGATTGTTTTCTCTTGGATTTTTTTTTAACTGAAAAGTCCAGTGGCTCAAGCATCTGGCTGTGCACAGAAGGTGGAAGAAGCTTGACCTGACACCTTCACCTTTATAGAACCCTGTCTGTTGAGATACCTTCATGCCATCATGGAGGTACACTCTGTTTGCATCCTATTTTGAGAACCTTTCTGGTGGGCCCACCCTCAAGTTCCAAGTGGCACGAGCCAAGCATAAATCTAGCTAAGTCTTTTTAGCTTTTGGTTGTTCTCACTTTTGAGGTGCCTTAGATTACATAAGCCCAAGAAGTCTGTTTGGTGGAGAAGAAAAAAAAATAAGTAAACATAAGAAAGTAGCATGCATTAGAATTAGAGAAGCAACGCAAAATGAATGTAGGCTAGAGTGCCTAGTGCGATGGCCTGGCCAGTGCAAAAGCAGGGTAGCGTGAAGGAAGGGGATGGCACATGGCTCCCTCACGCTGGAAGAAGAAGGAATGTTTATCCCCCTAAGCAACATTCTTAGGGGCAATGCAAAGATGTGTATTGTGCCTCATCGGAAAGCACCTAACAATTTTTAAGATGCTTAAGGGAATAATGTGGAAGAAGAGAAGGAAGGATTATAGAAACTGGAGGGGTCAAGATCACCAAAGAAAACCCACAGACCCAGCTAACCTGGGCTCATGGGGGCTCACAGAGACTGTACCAACAATCAGAGAGCCTGCATGGGAATGACCAAGGCCCTTTGCATCTATGCAATGGTTGTGTAGCTTGGTTCTTGTGGTACTCCTAACGGTGGGAGCAGGGGCTGTCTTTGACTCATTTGACTGCTTTTGAGACCCTTTTCCTCCTACTGGGTTGCCTTGTCCAAACTTAATACAAGGAGATGTACCTAGTCTTATTGCAACTTGTATTCCATGTTTAGTTAACATTTTACTTGAGACCTGCCCGCTTCTGAAGAGAAACAGAAGAGGAGTGGATGGTGGAAAAAAATGGGAGGGCTGGAAGTGAGAAGGGAGGGGAACTGTGTTTGGGATGTAATTTATGAGGGAAGAATAAAGAAAGATGTTTTGGAGAAAACTATAACTCTCTAGGTTTTAGGGTTGTATTTATACTCTGATATGAATTATTCAGAGTACGATCTCTTAGCTGTATTCTGAAATGTCATTAGAGGTTATCTAATAGTGAATTCATAATCTCATCCCCCCATTGAGCTTGCAGGCCAATTTTCAGCCGCTTATACTCTCCAGAATAATGAAACTAATTTGGGCTCTTGCTGTGGAATTAAATGCTCACACAGATCACACCCCCTCTGAGACCATAAACATCTGCCATGGCATCCTGTGTAGTCAAGAAGCCTTAAGACTGCCATGCCCAGGAATCTGTGGATTCAAAAAAAAAAAAAAGTTACGATCCCAACAGAAACACTCACCTAAATACTGTGTTTTCTTTGGTTTTTAATCTAAGAAAATTTGGCAACAGTTAACCATTCCCTTATTATCAGCTCCTATAGTATTTTTTTTTTTCTGCTCTTGGGGATAAAATTGCAAGTAGGTAACTGTATAGACTATTAGCAATCTCATACTAGTTTTGAGATGTTTGTGTGCCCTGGTTCTTTAGAACACTTTGCAGGTTTGTTTGTTTGTTTGTTTGTTTGTTTTTACATAAAGGTACCATGCTTTTTCTGAATCCTCGCACACACTGTAATGTCCCTATTGTATAAATTGGAAATGGAGGCTACGTAAGTTGCCAAAACATTAAAAAATCTAATAATAATGCCTATGCAAGATCCAAACTCTGTAGGGTCCATTTCTCCAATTTGTGACAGTACTCCTTCTGAATTACCTTCAGCTACCTTCTCTTAGGGGCACAGAGAAGACATAAAATAAAAGAAAAAGACAAAAGCAAATGTAGACTGATTGAAGGTAAAGTGAAATCCTCGAAGAAACAGAAAAAAGATAGTGAAGAGATAGCGACAAGAGATATGTTTGAGGTGGCAGGGTCAGGAAATACCTCCTAAGGAAAATATATTGTTAAGACGACACCAAGGAGCCGGCTGACTGCGATGGTGAAGGCATTCTGCGGGAGGCGTGCTCTCATTCTGGACACATAGGGGCTTGTGCAAAGAGCTCTAAGGCAGACAGGACAGGTGTGCATCAGCTGTGACATGGTCTAGTGCTAAGACCTCTCTCCTAGTCCATTGCTTCCTTTGACACTGTTTCTTTGCGAGCTTTTATTGTATCTCCCATCTCCTTAACCGGCACCTTCTTCCTAGCAACTTGCCCTTGCTTTCTCCCCTCAACTTCAGCTGGCCTCTAATCACACTCTGGCCCACAAGTCGATCATCACTTAAGTCTCTTTGTACCTGCCAACAGTACATTATTTGCACTGCTGGGTAAATCTTCCATTTGTCTCAACTTTGGTCAACTCTTTGACTTCATTCTGTGTTTTCTTAACAGGTTGCCTTGCTCTCCACTTCTGTGAGAAAAACAGATTATTAGGCATTTGTCTTATCCTCTCACATTTTACTCTGGTCCTGGGAACTTCAACTCAAGGTCCTTATGTAATTACTCTACCACTAGGCTCTATCCCCAATCCATATCCACTCTTTTAATTTTTTTCTTTATTCTTCTCTCTTATATTACATCCTAGCTGCAGTTTTTCCTCCCCTCCCTCCCCACAGTTTCTTCCTCATCCCCTCCCCCACCTGCACTTCACTTCCTCTCAGAAAACAGCAGGCTTTACAGAGACATTAACCAAATATGGCATAACAAGCTATAATAAAACCAGGCACAAATTCTCACATCAAGGCTGGGCCATATTCTTCTGGTATCCTTGACTGTCTGGCTCCTCCAGTTGTTCCTCTGCCTCCTCTATAGGACTCTCTGTGGACTTTGCATCTACTCCCGTCAGTTGCTGGATGAGGTCCCTGATAACGGTTATGCTAGGTTCTGGTCCCAGCACATTCTGCAGACATGAAAAACTGTAGGTTGGAGGTTTACCACATTCATTCTTGATAAGTATTTTCATCCCAGTTTACCACTACATCTCTTTATATACATTTTATCATTGTCTCTCTTTTACTTAGCTATAGCACATCTTTTCAACTAAGCTCTTGATTAATTTTATCTACCATTCCATGGCCTTGGTCTTTTGAGGTATAATTTCTATTTAATGCCTAATGCTCCTGACTTTCTCCAATATTAAGTGTTCTTTCTACCAATGTGTTTGCATTCAGATCCAATTATTGTGTGTCCTACCACTCACGCAGTGACTGCAGTTTGATTTCTCCCGCATCCAGCTAAATAAGGACAGTGGCATTCATATGCATGCAATGACTAACTCCAGTAGAGTCTTCCTTTTGCCTTCTCTGCAGCTGTTGACATCGTCGGCTACCTTCTTGCCCAGCCTCCCTAACATAATTTTTTCCTGGCTCTTTGCCTTTGCTCTGATTCCTTTTCTCTGCAGTTTTGTTTTAGTGCTTCTTTTTCTCTTGTCACACTAAATGCAGATCTAAAGATCTGTCCTTGACTATCTTTTCATCTCACACTCTTTCAGTGGGTGAATTCATCCACTCAACATGTGATGACTTCCACATGGGGATATTCAAATCAGACCTCTTTTGTATACACTGGACCAGTAAATTCAAATTCCTACTCTATGCCTCTCTTTACATGTTTTTCAAATGTCCATGGACCTCTGAGACTATTTAAAGCTAAATTCCTGTGAGTTTCTCTTGGCTATTCCTTTACTCTCAACTTTCTCTCCTATCTCATATCATCTTAAACTTTCATTAAAGAATGACTTTGTTCATCTAATAACTTATGATTTATCATATTTGTCTCCTAGTTTAGGCTCCTCTTGCGGATCTGATACAGTGTCATAGTAATTATCTTTTTTTTAAAAAAAAAAAGATGTAGTTGTTTATTATTTATATAACATTCTGCCTGCACACCAGAAGAGGGCACCAGATCTCACTATAGATGGTTGTGAGCTGTCATGTGGTTGCTGGGAATTAAACTCAGGACCTTTGGAAGAACAGCCAGTGTTCTTAATCTCTGAGCCAACTCTCCAGCCCCCATAGTCATTATCCTTAATCTCCTCTGATCTGTATCCCTTACTGCTATTGAATTCTGTTTTATAGATTTGAAGCAGCTAACTGCTAATATCACTTCATGCTATAAATTCTTTAGGGATTCTACATTGCTGGTACAAAGAGGGATCTCTTAGAAAAGCACACCCTGGTACTGAGCTAGCCTAGGCCTGTCTTTGTAGTGGATTATGTTGACTGAGTATAGCCTGACTTGGACAACTACTTGGGAAATTTTTCTCTGATCTGAAATTTAGTGAAGCTGAAAAAAAAGGGGGGGGCTTTAAGGGGATGGTGATATATTAAATGTCTAAAAAACTCTTCTAAGTAGACTTAATTGAAGATAATACATTTCTACAAAACAATGAGGGGAGATAAAGTTTAGAAAATATGACAAAACAAAATACAAGATGTCGAGTGAGAAGATAGGGATGGGTTTTTCACAACAAAATTGTTTTCTGTTTTGACCAGGTTCTACCTTCTGTGCTTGCATGTCTACTGATATTGTCCTTTCTCAGGTCTTATTTGTGTAGGCATTCATTTCTAGGATAGACATCATACTCTCCAGTCCTCTGGCCCAGAGCCTTTCTGCCATCTCTTCTGTGATGTACTGTTGGAGCTGCATTCATCATGAATGCATTGTGAAAGGGAAGGGGTAAAGTGATATAAAATAGTTTAATTTTTAAAAAGACAGTATTTTTTATTATATGTAAAGCACCACTTCAAACAATTCCATTTCTAAATCTTTAGTCTTGAATTGATGTGGATAAATATATTGTCCAGTTATAAAATTTTTACTAGCCAAGCTAGCTACTAAGCACTTGTGAAACAAATCCTTCCTTATTAGATCAAGATCTATAGTTGAATTTAAGCCAACTTAGAAAAATATTAGTCATTTCCAAAAGGTAGTGATAGACAAATTATTCTGGACAAGGTATTGTATATTTTAAATCATGATAATACATTTCATGATAATACATTAAGTTCCTCTTACAAACTCTTTCTGGGCCATTAAAAATGTATATAGTTATTGTTAAGTTTTTCTTTATTGTCTAATATATAAAACTCACTTTGATGACTAAAAATGTATTTGATGTTACATGTTTTTACATTAGTGAAGCTAATATTACAAATATTAGCACTTATTAAGTGTAGGTTGATTAAAACCCTGTGAAAGAATATTAGTTGTGAGAGACATAGATTATATTCATTGTACTTTATGTGGGCATTTATCCTTGACAGATTTTATAATTTCTGAAATTAAATCATAATGTCATAACTATACCTTCCCCTGTGTAAGAACTGTTCTAGAACGGCCCATTAAGATCCTAATTCTTGATTCTTGGTTTGCTGTGTGTATGTCCATGTGTATGTGTATGTGCATGTGCGTGTGTTGTGTGTGTTGCTGTTGTTTTTGGTGGATGCATTGTGCTCAGTAAAATGACACCACTTCCTATTTAAAAAATTAGTTTGTAAAATATGAGTAAATTTCCAGTTATTTCAGTGTTCTCCACAGTTAATGTTTCCTGCATATTCTGAAATAATTAATTTTGTTTGCCTAGGACTTTTCAGCATGGTATGGATGAGTCGGCATCAAGTTCCTTAACACCATTGTTTAATCAACCATTCCACTGGATTTCGTGCATGTCACACTTCTACCCCTCTTTGCTCAGGTAGGAACTTCCAAGTAGCACACTGATTATAAATCTCTGACTCTTTCACAAATTGTACAGATTTGCTACATGGGCGTGAAAGAGTCTTACAAAAGGAACTTGACAATAAATGAGGAAGTGGAAAGGATAATTATGTATTTTTTAAGCCCTAGAATCGAAGCCACAGTACTCATAACCATCTCTCTAACTTATAACTTTAGTTACGTAATGGAAAAAAGTGGATTTTGAGACCTTCATTCTATTTAACCTCATTACCTATCATTTAAAAATTCATTCTTGATCTATGATTGGGGTTTGACAGTTCTGAGGCTAATTATCTGATACAGACAGCAACTAAGTAGTCAAATTAGCTTAACTCAGAGTCTTAGGTAGAAGTTGAGAGAAGTAACTTTTATAATTATGAACAAGATCTTTCATTTTTATTATTTAATTAGCAACACTTAAAAATCGGAAAAAGCATTCACAGTGTAGAGTGAACTTCCAAAAAAATCTGATGACATTTTGTGACATTATGTAGCATGGCAGTTTGATTCTTTGTAGAATACATTATTGGAAAAATACCTTTCCTTTGTATCTGAGAATCAAATATCCTGAACAGCTAAAGGAGCTATTGTTGGTCTGAATGCAGTCTCGTTTCATGTTGGGAATACACTGTCAACAGTTACACATTGGCTGGGAGTGGGTTTCTTCATCTCCTCCCTCTCTGTGCTAGGACTCCATTTGCTTTGACGTGTGCGGGCCCTCTGCATTCTGTCCCCTTCTCTCTGGGTTCATATGTGCGTATTCATATAGCACATTTGCTCTCTACCATCAGCAAATTTGTTTTCTTTTTGGAGCTACAGATGCTCCATTAGGTGAGACTCCATAATACTTGTTTTCAGCCCTGCTTCGTTCAGCCCAACTAGAGTCTTGGAAGTTATCACAAAAATGATTTTACCTTTCCAATAGTTAATTTTTGTATTTAGTGTCTGTTTTTTCTATACTAAAGTGTAAATGGAACAAGAAGTTTCTTTCTTTCTGCTTCTGTTAGTAAACAGTCTATTACTCTAATAGAGTCTGTCCCAAGAGCAGCTGTTCATACCACGTATAAATGATGTCTGGTGCCAGCTTTCTAGAATCATGTTAGTAGCCTGTGCTGAAATTTAAAAATGTCTTTGGAAATCTGCTTCTAGAAACCCACTGTTAGGAATGACGTGAGGATGTGAACAAAGTTTTATGTGTAAAATATCTATTACTGTTTATAAGAGAAAATGGAAAAGATTAATGTTCTATACTGCTGCTGGGAAAAATCACTTATAGGATAGTTATAACAATAGACTAGTAAGGAATCAATAAAAGGATTGAGTGTTAAAGACATTTAATAACTCCAAGAAATGATTGGGATTCATAGTTTGGGCAAGCAGCTTAGTAGGTATGTGGTTCTTCAAGCCAGCCCCCTGGCTTGAATAACAGACACAGTGCCAGGTGACCACCTCTGTGAGCTGTTGCTGGGTGAGTGAGTACTCCTGTGCCTCCTTCATGGAGACAAGGTGCTATGTGATCTAAGTAGCAATGTTCTGAAGAAAAGAACATTGGAGATCAGGTCCACATCCCAGCCCCATTCCACTTGAGTTGGTGTTGGCAAGTGCACCTTCACCTTTCGAAGGGAAAAACCATTCAGGGTTGATGTGAACAGGTATGCATGAAGAACACAGTTATTCACTGGATAAAATGTCCTTTTGATTATGTAAGGTTGTGTGGTCTCTCACATGCTGGTTTACAGTGTTTGTCTCTAAGGGGGCTTCAAGCTAAACAATAGGTACCCTAAACTTGCTGCATAAGACAGGATTGTTTTCTAGGCAAAAACCAACAGTAACTAGGTTGTGAGATGCAATGGAGAAGCACTAGCTTATACGTTTCTACCATGTACAATCTTACAGAAAAAAATGCAAATCAAACAAAGCCCCAGTGGATACCAAAAGGGTGTAGACTGCGGAGGTGCTTTAGTTTTTAATCTCTGGTAGTGAGTTTGCAAGTGATTTTATTTTTCTCTGAATCTTCAGATTTTCTTACAATGAATACAGTTTAACTTTATCAAGATAAAAAAAAATGAAGAAAACAACAAAAACTAGGCCCATGTTCTCTGATTGTTCTTTGTTCACATGGCAAAATTTACAACCTCTTTCAAGATTATTGCACCTCTGCATTCCTGGCAAAGTACTTGCCTTCCCCCCAGGCATTTTATGTCCAGCTGTCCAAATTTCTTGAGTTGTCCACTGTAATAGTGGTGTGTCCTTCCTCCCCTCTTGCCAATACACAAGCATCATTTATAAATCCTTAAAAGACAGACCCTCTGAGGTCTTTATTTGTCTATTCTTAGTCCTTAGTCCTGTCTGGCCTTATCATGGCCAGTAATCATTGTCTGAGAAACCCTGTCAGAGTCGGCCATCCTCTCCAAATCATTATAATGAAGACTTTTCATTTTATTATTATTTAAGATTGTAAAATTAAAGCATGATAGCCTTATCTTATAATAAAGGAGAAAACTGCAAAAAGAAGTGTCTGAAATAGCCAATTTTATGAAGCTTCCTAGTAACTACATTTTTCACTTTATCTTCTTGTTTCTTTAGTGCAGGGGATGGGACATGTGGACCTTCTTATGGAAGTCAGATGGCTTGTGGGAATTGATCCTCTCCTTCCTCCACTGTATGGGTTCCTGGGGATTGAGCAGAGACCATCAGGCTTGGTGGCAAGCACTCATACATGCTGAGCCATCTTCCCAGTCCAACATCTTAATGAACTAAACAGCTATTTATTTTGGACCTGTATGCTATTTCAGGAAAGATTTGAATCAACTTTCTGAAGTATTAAAGATACTTAATTAAATATAAGTGAGAAGGAAGAAAAAGAGCAAGAAAGACATAAAATTAAACCAAAACAGAGTCAAAATGTGGAAAGTTATATAGAAAAGAAAATTGTCTATAAGGGTGCTACGAGGTATATAATAACTAAAATAAATTTTTCATGCTTTTCCAGGCTTTGGTAACACAGTTTTGAATACCTAGTTTTAGGAAAATGAATGTATTTCCAAAGCATTAAGTAAAATAAACTACATTCAAGGTCTCTACCAATGACATAAGCCAACAGTGTAGATGATTTAAAACAGCAATCAGTTTCATGGTATAATGAACTAAAGCGACTGGTGAATATATTGCTATCAAGGTTAATAGCATGGTAATATATAGTGATTTCACATAAAAATACTACGAAAATAGTATAGGGGTTCTCTAGAGGAACAGAGCCGACAGAATGAATCTATATAAACCAAAAGGGGATTTATATGGCTTTTACAGGTTGTGGTCTGGCTAGTCCAACAATGACTGTCTCCTGACAGAAAGTCTAAGAATCTGGTAGCTGTTTAGTCAAAGAGGATAGGTGTCTCAGCTTATCTTCAAGTCTGTTTTGGAGTCTGGAAGAAGTAGGTTCTAAGGCCAGTGAAGGAATGTCTCGGCAGCAGGAGAGAGATGAACTTACCAGTGAGAGAGTGGGCAAGCAGGCAAAAAGTAAAGTCCCCTTCTTCTGTGCCCTTTTATGTAAACTACCTTGAGAAGATGTGGCTCCCATTTAGGATGGGTCTTCCCACCTTAAATGATGCAGTGAAGAATAATTTCTCACAGGTGTACCAAGATGCTTGGGTTTTAGCTGATTCCAGATGTGGTCAAGTTGACAACCAAGATTAGCTATCATAGTAATTTATACTGTTTCCTTCTACTGCTTTTTATGTTTCTTAAACTTTGATCTTCATTAAACTGTTTGAATACTTCTTAGTAATTTCCAAGTATTCCTTTCTTAAGTCACAAGTACAGTATGATTCTGAGTAGCATAATCAGCTTGAGTAAACAGTGCATCCATTTTCTATTGCTTATTTTCTTCCGTGAGGACATGATACTTTGACACAAAGCTAGTCTGTTCTCTATTGTGCTTTTATTTAATGCAGTGCTCTATGTTTATATATCATCTTCCACCCTAAAAATATGAAGTCATTTGTTTTCACTATATGATTTATATAAATATTTATCCAGTTCAAGATATGTTCACTTCTTTCATATAAGTATTTCACAGATTTTTCTCCATGTAAGGCACTGTGCTGTGTGTTACAAGTAAGGGAAGAAGTAGTGAAGGAAAACTGCAACAGAAATCCCTCTCCTCAGTACAAGAGTACCATGACCTGAGCTATGCAGCCTACTTGACAAGCAGGGCTATTGTCAGCTTCCCCCGTCTTGGCAGACTCTGCTGATTTTCTCTTGAGATATTCCACTCCTTTAACAAGAAAGATTTCCTTCCTTTCTTGTTACTGCTTTAATGTCTCTTCTTACAGCATGTACACGGACACACACCTGAAGTATGGAGTGTCTTCAGTGTTCTACTTTGTAACCTTTTTTCTTTCTTTCTTTCTTTCTTTCTTTCTTTCTTTCTTTCTTTCTTTCT
>NW_026587759.1:2377905-2420561 GCF_907164565.1 Psammomys obesus
TCTTTCTTTCTTTCTTTCTTTCTTTCTTTCTTTCTTTCTTTCTTTCTCTCTCTCTCTCTCTCTCTTTCTTTCTTTCTTTCTTTTATTATACTTTATTTACTTTGTATCCCCCCTCTAGTTCCCTCCCTCCTCCCTTCCCAATCTCTCCCTTCCTCCCCCTTCTCCACACATGCCCCTCCCCAAGTCCACTGGTAGGGGAGGGTTTCTTTTTCTTCCTTCTGATCCTAGTCTGTTAGGTCTCATCAGGAGTGGCTGCATTGTCTTCCTCTGTGGCCTGGTAAGGCTGATCCCCCCTCAGGGGGAGGTGATCAAAGAGCAGGCCAATCAGTTCATGTCAGAAGCAGTCCCTGTTCCAATTACTATGGAACACACTTGGACACTGAACTGTATATGCTCACTCATATAGACTTATAATATAGGATAAACCTACTAAAATCTGTGTACCTAAAGAAACTAATCAAGAGAGAGGACTCTGACTAAAATGCTCAATCCCCACTCTGAAAGGCAAAGAGGATGGACACCAGAAAAAGAAAACAGGAAACAAGGTAGGAGCCTCCCACAGAGGGCCTCTGAAAGGCTCTGCCCTGCAGACCATCAAAGCAGATGTTGAGACTTATGGCCAAACTTTGGGCAGAATTCAGGGAATCTTATGAAAGAAGTGGGAAATAGTAGTTAGATCTGGAGAGGACAGGAGGTCCACAAGGAGAGCAACAGAACCAAAAAATTTGAGCACAGGAGTCTTTCTTGAGACTCATACTCCAACCAAGTACTATGCATGGAGATAACCTAGAACCCCTGCCTTGTAACTTTTAAAGAGTGATGCTGTGGTCTCTGTGGCCTCCTTAGTTCTCTCGTACTTCCTTCTACTAAAAGCAATTATAGTCTCTCCAAAGACTGTACACTCATAGATGTCAATATACATGAACATTTTCTTGAATCTTGTACTTGGAGACTATAGACAGCATCCAACCCAAAAGATCCTCGTCTCTCCAGCCTGTCTTAGCTAATGGTGAGCTCACTTAGTTAGGCAGAATCCTTAGGAGCCTCGAGAGTTTTTTTTTTTCTCCTACATTTCTATCCTATTGCTAAGTATCCAGGATCTTAAACCTTTGATCTACCATCTGTAAAGCCACCTTCATCTTAGCCCAAACCAACATAATATCTCTCACCATTATTTCAATGACTGCAATGACACCCTCGCTTTGTTTTTTCTTCATGGTGGTGAGCCTGGCCCATGCCAGGAAAGAATGTACCACTTAACTACACCTCGAACTTCAATGTGCAGGTTTTCTCTAATTTATGAATTAACTTTCATTTTCATTATTTTCTAAATTATAGCCATATTTTTAAACAGAAACTAATTTTTCTTAACTCCAATTTTATTATTTCATACCCATGACTTAAAGTCTTCCAGTGTATAACATACATATGTATGTGTACACACACACACAAAGCTTGGTGTACAAAAGTCACATACATGTGGGCCATTTTTCTCTCATCTCCAAACTCCCTGACAACCATCACAATGTGAACTATGCTCCTTTCCACCTTTTCTTGTCATGCCATTCTTCCATTTCCTCGCACCTCTTCATCTTTATTTAATGAATGAATACCCACTCACCTTCATGTCTCAGCTCAGCTATGACTTTTGTAGGGAAGCTTTTCAATAACCCCAAAGATTTTTAGGTTTTTTTTTTTTTGCTATATTTTAGTTTCCCTTTCCTCTGTTCAGTTTCTGTAACTGTATTTTTATTTTTATTTATATAATCATTTACCATATGCATGAACTGTTTTCCAAAACCCATAATTGCATATTCTTCTGTGTCTCTGGTCTAAAAGTGAGCTAGTATATATTAGTTGAATGACTGACTGAGTGACTGAATGAGCACATTAGTTCAAAGTAGTAATGTATTTGTTACTGCAATATGAAATATTCCTAGTATTTGATGTGTGGTTGATCTCAGGTATGGAAAGTGTGATTTTGAAAAGCTGGTTGTATTATTCTTAGAAGAGGACATCTAAAGAGGAGAACAAAAGTTGTCTCCTGGGGTAGTAATGGGGGAAATTATGTAAGTATATTTTAATACAAAATATTTTAAGACTCTCCTAGCTATTGCTGGCAAGCTTTTACACAGCACTGAGGAAAAATGCTGAGAGAGTTTGTATTCTGAGATGCCAAGTGTAATTACAGAGCCAACCAGGGAAGAAGCTCTGAGATCTTTTACATAGCTGCTCCAGAGGATGGATGGACAAATAGCTGCATCTTTGAAAAGATTTTCAAAGGCAAAGTTAGTATCTGTGGTAGTCACTAAAAGAACTACAAATGTCAGCTGAACTAGGAACATTAGATGGACGGATGGATGGATGGATACATAGAGAGATAGACAGGTTAATCTTAAGGTTCATATTTCCGTTACTAATATGACTTAAAATATGTGACTAATACAGAAATTCAAGCTGTACTGTGATCATACAGATATCCACAGGTTTTCACAATAAACAAATGTGTCTTCTATACTTGTCTGGTCTTGTGACCTTGGAAAATAAGTTAACGTATAGGAGCTTCAGTTTCATTTTATGTTTTGATGAGGAAGTTGAGGCATAAGTATTATATAATCTTATTATATACTTAAACGCTCCATGCAAAAGTAGTGTTAATTTTCTCCATCAAAAGCATCTTCTTCCAGGATATTTTCAAGGCAGGGTTATGAGAATTAAATGAGCCACGTGCCTCCAAGCCACTCAACCCATTAAATATCCACCAGGCAGCCATTCATGACAACTGATCAGTAAAGAGCTATCTGTTTCAGAAAGTGGCAGACTTTATCAATTATCTAAACATGTTAAAAGGCTCTGCTACAAGGGTGGTGATATGGAAAGAAAATTGAACACTTCCCTCCCCGCCCCCGGATGTCCACACTTATCAGACGTGTGATGTTAGACAAAACCTCTTTGGAAGTCCTAGTAATAGGATCGTATCTGGTGGTCAGGGACTGGTAAATAGTCATTAACTGCGGAGAGATGGCTTGGCTCCTAAAAATGTGTACTGTTCCTGATTCTCGGCTATATTAGGACTTCAGAGAGACCCCTAAACTCATGGATGAAACAGATTATTTAAAATATTAAAATTATTTAACATTAAAAACACTTGTTGATTACTCTACTTTCTCTTTACCTCTTGGTTCATGCTAGATGGACGAAAGAAAAAGAGATGATTGCAACTTGAATTTCCTTAATTTTTATACAATATTGGCTATAATGTCAGGTAATTTAAACCCATAGAGAGAGAAGAGCTAGGGAATATACTTGGTAGAGTTTTTTTCTTATTGTGCACAAACCCCAAGTTTAATTCCCAGCACCACATACACCGGAGTGGAGGTGTACTACTGCAACCCTTAAGCTTGAAGATCAAAGCAAGTTTTATATATAAAAATATGGATGAATCACCCAGTGTCTACTTCATCTTTAATTGTGAATACTACAGAGATTTAGCCATACTCATCAGGTGTCAACTATTTGAAAATATTTTCAGTGCTAACTACATGAATTTTTTATACTTTTGGATAAAGTGGTAAAAAAAATATATTTTGGGTTTTTAATTTCCATGACTTTTTTCTCAGGTATTAAAGTTATCTTCTTGGAGAAAGACAACAGATGACTTTAAAACTTTCCTTTGTTTCTTGTAAAGATTTTGAAAGACATGTTATGGAAAATGAAGAGTAATGTCATAATGCTGGGACTTCCTTCTGCTTCTGGACTTGCTTCTGCTCCCCCATCAGGGTTATGACCCTCAGCTTGTCTGGAGTTATGTTCTTGACTTTGTTCTCTGAATAATGTACCTTATGCTTTCTGGCATAAATTTGTCCCAGTGATACATGCCAGAAACCATCTGGTTGAAATCATTCCCTGTATCTTAAGTAACATGGCTCCAATTTGGGACATAGCCCTAAGACCAAACTCAATTTGGGGTTAAAAGCTTGGTATCTTCTATCAGGAGGTTTGAATGGAGCCAAACATCTTCTACCCCCAAATATCCATCAAGGTTAGTGGGTGACAACATGAACTAAATGAATGCGCATGCGTCTAAAGGCAAAGGGCCTGGATTTAAGGCCGCCACATCTATTAACTAAATGTCTTGGCGTGCTTATTCACTACTCTTAAAACAGGGATTGAGATACTTAACCTAGATACTATACTTACTGTATAGTAAGTATTTTCATACACATACCAACTGAATATTCTTAAGAAACAGACCCCGCTACAAAGATACAAGTGAAAGTAGTGTGTTTTCTAAGAGGAGGGAACACTGGGAAAGAAAGAGACAGTGAAGCAGAGAGCTTTGCTAAAGTCAGCTGTTGAAGGAGTGCCTGAGCATAAGCCTGGGGAGGGGTATTTTTTAACCTTCCCATGCATGTACCCATCCATTTTCCATAGAAATCATTGACTCTTTTTCTTTAATTGTTATTGTTGTTGTTGGTGGTGGTGGTGTGTGTGTGTACCTAAGCATATAAATACAACCTGCTCAGTCCATTTAGTGTTACTTGTATGCATATGGATTTAGGGTCGACCACTTAGTACTGAATAAAAATCAGGGAGCCCTTCCCTGGGAAGCATAATTCCCTCCGCTCTATGAACTTCTTGATTGCCTGTAGGTTTTTGTGTGTTTTGTTTTGTTTTTTATTTTTGTCTGTGGGTGGGAACCTGTGAGATTTAGGGTTAGGAATTTAAAAGCCAGTGCAAAAAACACAGTTGCAGTTATTAGGATTCTGAAGCATACCGAACAACTACCAGCGTCAGTCCTTGATTGGGAGTTTTTTGTAGAAAAGATTTCATGTATCCCAAAATGACCCTGAGCTTGCTGTGTAGCAGATGACCATACATTTCCAGTCCTCCCAAGTTCTGAGGTTACATGTTCATCCCCACTCCTGTCTATACAGTGAGATTACAGGTTTCTGTACCTGGTTCATGAGGTGCTGGGAATTAAACTTGGAGTTGTGCATGCTAGGCAAGTGCTCTACCAACTAAATTACTTTCCCTAGCTCTTTGCTAGGAGTTTTAATTTCCTGCCATTATATCCTATCTTGCCTAAAAGTTAGGGAAATTAAGGCTGTATGCATTTCTTCCCTTTGATCCATCTAGCACAAGCAAAGAAATAAACACAAGAAATATAGAGTCATTAGCTTTCTAAATGTCTCTTCACCATAGCTCATGTTAAGTTCTCTTAACCCATGTTAAGTTCTCTGAGTCCTATCATTGATTCTTCATGATGAAGGCTGGTCACAACTTGTAAAAGGAGAAAGGAAAGGAGGAAGGAAGGAAGTTAAAAGAAAGTTAGTTTAGCAAGGCCTGGTGGTGTTCTCCTTTAATTCTAGCATTCAGGAGGCAGAGGCGGAATTTGAGGGAGGCTAACCTGGTTCTAAGACAGAGCAAGTTCTGAGACAACCAGGGCTATACAGAGAAACTGCCTTAATCTCCACACTTAAGACAAATAGAGTAGTTCCTGTTTCAGTGGATTTTTTTTTTCCAAATTTGCAAGTGATGACCGATATCATCACAGTTCATCATGTCTGCTGACTGATGTTTCTTTCCCAGCGGAGTAATGAAGACCTTCATCCTCAGAGGTTAATTGGGGAATGAGGGAATGAAGACAGACAAACATATGTGTTCTAAAAAACTAGGATCAGATGAACTGTAAGCTCTTGTTGATATACACTGGGAGACTCAGTGTGTTTATTTTATACACTTGAAGTGACAAGATGGGTTTATTGTGTACAGCTGAATAAGGAGCCAGGTACATGGTATACAGCTAAACAAGGAGTTAGGCTTAGGTAATCTCTGTGGAAGGCCTCTGTGACAGAACAGTCTCAGGCTACAAGAAGCTGTGGTTCATAGTTTCTGCATATACTGTCAATATTCCCACTCAGACTGAGTAAGGCTTTGGCAATTCCCACAGGTCTGAGGTACTGGGATCATTGTGGTCATGCCAGCAGCACACACTCACTCTGAAATTTGTCTGCTTCTGATATGCTTACTCAGGGCTTCTTCTGATCCTACACCATTTCACCAGAAGTGTTGGGCTTTTTCTCCCACAGAATGTATAGAATTGAGGCCCTGGGGATGTCAGGCTGAGCATGCCCAGTAGATAACCATGACCTTCTGAAAAAGAGACTCAAGCCTTCACCTCCTAAGGCCTGTACCTGTGCATTGGTTGGTATCAACACCATAGAAAACAGTGCCTGACAGGGCCGGATGCAGCCATAACCTGTGCATTCCTCAGCTTGTTCCACCATCGAGTAGTTGTTTCTCCGAGATACATGTTTGGTAGGATATATTAACTTCCAGTCCTAAAACCTGGGCGAGATCCAGCTCATTTCATTGCCTGAGGGTGATGCAGAAGCTCCTCGTGGTCTGGGCTTTACAGTAAAGTTGAAAGTTAGAAAATGTGTGCTCTAGGAGTAGGGTGAGTTTACTGATTTTTTTTTAAATCTATGAGCATGTATAAGAAATTAGAGAAATTATAAATGAGCTACGTTATACTCATACAGCTAAAGTAGAACTGAAAGGCTGCATGCTTATCCCATGAAAAAAAAATTGTAATTTCCATCGAAAAATAAAAATTGAACTCTATTACTTCTTTATTTGAGAAATGTTTTTGGCCAATCCATGGCCTAGGAACACAGTATTTTAGTACAATCCAACCATAAATTTATTCTGTCTTCCAGAATAAAATGTATGAGTTTTGATGGATTTGTAAATTTTTGTTCTCTTCTGTATGTCATAGTAGAATTTGACATATACACATTTGATACATACACGTACACACACACACACTCACACACACGCCCCCCCCCCCCCATACATGAATTTTCCCTTTCTGTCTACGTTCTTTAGACTTCTCTCACTTTCCCAGTTCTACCAGCTCGGAGGATGAGTGAACATATGCTTCTCCATATGCCCCGCAGACTCCTCAGTGCATTCATTACTCAGAGCTTGGGGACTGAGGAATGTTTGTACTATTTTATTTTTCCCCATAGTGATTCATTCTACTGTACATTTCAGAATCTGTGATAAGTTGAAAGATCCAAGAATTGAGGTGCATTTCAGTGAACAGCGTTCCATCTGTTAAAAGAGGGATTTTATTAATAACCAGGTATTCAGATAAATTAAAATGAAGTGGCATTCAATTATTATTTTTTTATTATCAGTTACATTTTATTAACTCTGTATCCCAGCTGTATCCCACTCCTTCATTCCCTCCCAAGCCCTCCCTCCCTCAGCTTCTCCCTGCCCCTTTCCAAGTCCACTGATTGGGACTCCTCCTCCCCTTGCATCTGACCCTGTTTTATCAGGTATCTTCAGGACTGGCTGCAAAGTCCTCCTCTGTGGCCTAGCAGGGCTGCTCCTCCCTTGTAGGGGTGGGGAGGTCAAAGAGCCTGCCATTGAGTTCCTGTCAGAAATAGTCCCTGTTCCCCTTCCTATGGGAAACCAATTGGTTACTGAGCTACCACGGGCTATATCCGAGCAGAGGTTCTAGGTTATATCCATATATGGTCCTTGGTGGAGTGTCAGTCTCAGAAAAGACCCCTGTGCCCAGATATATTTGGTCCTTGTGGAGTTCCTATCCTTTCCATGTCATACTAACTCCTTCTTCCTTCATATGGTTCCCTGCACTCTGCTGCAGGTTTGGTTATAAGTCTTAGTATCTGCTTTGATACACTGCTAGGTAGAGTCTTTCAGGGGCCCTCTGTGGTAGGCTCCTGTCCTGTTACTTGTCTTCTCTTATGTCCAATGCAATTATTTTTTTATGACCAAGGGACTCAGCTAAATTCATCTCCAATCAGTTTCATTTTTTTTTTTTTACTCTACAAACACAAGAGAAAACTCTTCTGTTTTAAACTCTTCAACAGATACAGAATCCCACTTTGAAGTCAGCTCCCCACCATGATCTTGCTCCTGTCATCTTCCAGCTGTCTGTCCAAGACCCTCTCTATGTATTCTAGTAAAACAGCCTTTGGCTGTGTCATTACCGCAAACGCAATATGTAGATAAGAAAGATTTGCAATCGGAGGACACTTGCAGCCCATTCCCACCCAGCTGCTCTTCATCTATCCGCCCCTGCAGGGCCTCTCCCAACACAGAAGCCAAGGTTCAGGAAGGCCTTGATGTCTTTTGGAACCTTTTAGAAACTCTGCTAAGAGCCAACACAGTGAGTGGCAAGTGACTCAGAAGTCACAGCCTCGACTTCTCTAGTCTGAGAATTAAGTTGCTTGGCTCTTCTTCATCAGCCACCCATGGCAGGAATTTCCCTCCCTACCGTTGCCCCAGTGCCCAAGGAAATGGTCTTGCTTCCAGTTGTCAGATCATCATAAGGGAGCTTGAATTGGATCAAAGTAGAGTGGAGAACTTTGTGTATCATGAAGTTGTGAAATGTTTCTGATGCCAAGCTAGAAGATGCTTTAAATGTTTTTATTTGTATTGTCGATCCTTCTCTCTCTTTGCTCTCTTTTGCTGTAAATTCAATTTTTTTCCTTTGTCTATGCGTTTGCATGCTAAGAAATCAAATCAGTCAATCAGCAAAGTCAGCTAACATTTGCAAGATGCAGTGGTAGAAGCTTTGGGTAATATAAAACTACTATCCTCAAGACACTTGAGTCTAGACGCAGAGATAAAATTTTAGTTGATGAAATAATAAGTGCTGAAATGTGTAAGCGTGTCCTAAATTATTTAATGTAGAGGCCACTCTGAAGAGAAACACTCAGTGAAGAGTTTCCAGGGAAAGTGGACTATTTCTACAAGTTAAGGGTGCTGTCTTAGAGTTACTGTTGCTGTGATGAGGCACCACAACAAGAGCCAACTGGGAAGAAAAGAGTTGATTTGGCTTATGCTTCTACATCATAGTTTTTCATCCAAGGAAGTTAGAACAGAAACTCAAGCCAGGCAGGATCCTGGAGGGATGCTGCTTACTCCCTTGCTCCTCCTGGCCTGCTCAGCCTGCTCTCTTACATAACCCATAAGCTCTATCCCAGGGTTGTGACACCACCTACAGTGGGTTGGACCCTCCCACAACAATCAGTAAGAAGATCCCTACAGGCTTACCTACAGCCCGGTTTTATGGAGACAGTTTCTCCTTTGAATCTTTCTCCTTACAGGTGACTCAGCTTGCCTCAAGTTGACTAAAACTAGCCAGGATAAATGGGTAGGATCAATGTAAATGTGAAGAGTCATACAGAGTTTTCTGGATGCGTGGTGTGAGGGAACTAGCAGTCAGGTTCTGGGTGAAGGCCTTCATCCAGGTTAGTAACATGCAAATTCTTCCATTTTCATGGCCAAAGAGCTCTAATCCTATTCATGACATTTCCACCTCCTGGCCCCACATTCTCCTGAAGGGACCTCATCTTCAGATGATTCCCCATTGTAATTAAAGTGTAAACATTTGAATTTGGGAGCAACACAAATATTTCCCCCATTGTTGGCAGCATGTCAAGGCCAATGTTGGATGGGTGCAAATACCCAGAGGCATGAAAGGCAATGTGAAGCATTTCTGTTTCTGCCACTGTAACTGAGAAAGCCCAGCCTGCAACAGTGGCTGCCATGTTGGGGTGCAGACAATTCAACTGGCCTGCCCTCGGGAGCCTTCAGGGTCCTAGCAGCGTCCTCTATCACCACCTGTGTTTTATGTTATCACCTGCACCAGGTGCACAGGGCATAACCTGCCTGCTACCCTGTTCCTTCTCTCTCTCTCTCTCTGGCTCTCTTTGGGTTTCTCTCTCTATGACTTTCTCTCCTGGCCACCACCCACCCATTCCCCCTTTCTCGCTTCTCCTATTCTCCCCCACTGTCTCTCTCTCTCCCTTTGTATGAGATCTGTAGCATGGCTTATAAATTATATGGTATTACATTGGTGCCGTGACCTTGTTAGGGCACAGGTTCCAGTAGCCCACCTCCACAGTCTATGAAGAGAGAAAGCTCAAGAACTGGAGCCAAATGTGATGCTTCATACTTGTAATCCCATTATCTGGGATCTCAAGGCAGGAGGATTGCCTTGAGTTTGGGGCAAGACTGGGTTGTACTGTGACTTTGAGTTCTGGGCTAGCCTGAGCTTGAGAATGAGAAACCAGCATAATTTTCAGATTGATAGTTATGCGCATTTTCTCATGCTGCTGCTTCAGACCTGGGAAGCAAGGTTTTAAAAGCCAGAGGTCAGCAGTCTCCCTGTTGGTTAGCTGGTGGCCACCCACTTGCGGGAATCATTGCTAAATGGTGCAGCAAACTATTCTCTCCGCCATTGCTGTGTGTGCTCCTCATACATTCGAGCTTGCACACCATCCAGATCACACCTTTTCCTCCCTATATGCCACTTATTTCCACAGCCCTTGTGGCCACCACCACAGGGTGGGTCTGTTCCTTGTGTTTGTTGTTATTGTAAGTTCATCTCTCTTATTATAACCTTTAGGTGATCCAAATTGGGAGATTTTACAAGGAAAAGTTGAACAATGTTATTAATAATTCCTGCTTTCTGATTTAGTGCTGATATACTAGTAAATGAAAGTAGTTCTCTGGGGAAGCTGATTTTCTGCTCAAAACTGATGACAGATTAGAAAGCAGAAGCCTGTTTATCTTGGAATTATTTCTCTTTGATGACACTACTTAAGTAGGTCACAGGGTGAGTAATAGCATTAATTCTGATAATTGCATGTTGATTTAAGAATTTTCTTATTATTAAATAATTAGATTGTGGCTGACACTTCACATAGATTTTGAATTCCTTTAGTTTTACCAACAATTTCAGTATAAAGCAAAGTTCCAAGTATTCAAAAGCTCACTGGAACATCTTTCCCCAAATAAGAAGCTAATAATACATAGCAGCCATTATGCATCTATTGAGTAAACACATGAAGACATTCAAAATAAATGCATAAGTGGTTTTCTTTTCTCCAAGAAACAAAAAGAGAAAGAGTTCTGTAAAATATAGACATGGTTATTTTGTGTCAGTTTTGCGTTTGGCAGGCTACCAAGCGTTAATTTGCTTTTAGCTAGTTGAGACTAGATGTAATTTCTTCCTGGAGCAACCCTACAGTAAGCAGCATGAACGTGCTTTCAGAGTGGTCTGGGAGAAATTGACGTTTAAAGGGTTGGCGTTACATGTGGACTTTAAGGCTATTAATTTCATAGACAGATTACCTTCATTACTCTGTCTTATCTTGTATGTGAAAGGCCGCCGTCAGCTGGAGGGCTGACCACCCAGGGTTTGTCGAAACTGCTCTTGTCCCAGCCGTGCTGTAAACAGAACCTGCTTCTAGAGACCCTGCTTCATGGAGGCGGCCTCATTCCAAGAATCCTGTTGAAAAGTTCAGGTGAGTTTGTCATTTCAAGACTGTCCTAAACACAAAACAAAAGAAACAGACAAAACCAAGCACAACACATTCATTGCCAGATTTACTGGGGCTTTTGTCCTACCTGAGTTTTGCCTGACGGGTGGAAAGCAAATGCATAAGCTGGCAGTCTTGGGCGGTCATAGCAGAGGAACTGCTGAACTGCTTTATCAACCTGATCTGTTTCTTTCAGGAATTCTAAGTAAAAGAATATTTTTGCATGATGCTGTTGAGTCACAGTGCCACTATTTAGAAGGTGTCAACATTCAGGGGTGGAAATGCCTAAGAGAACTGGAAGAAGGTGGTTATATTTTAAAATTGCAAACCCTAATTAGATAATAAATAAGTAGAAATTATATTAGATCAGCACTTGAAATTTTAGTCTACCTTGAAGAGTGCTTCAAGACAGCAAGCCAACACCTGTGGCTGACAATCATTTTTACTTACAACATGAAGTAAAGTTCAAGAAAATTGTAAGTGAAAATTGAGGAGTAAGAAACCATGCATCTCTTAGTTAAAATTTCTTCCCTGCCAAGACTATTTTAGAAAATGGCAAGGACAGTGGTTCAGAGCACTGGCTGCTTGGAGAGGACCAGGGTTCAATTCCCAGCACCCACATCGCAGCTCACAACTCCAAGATCTGACACTGACAAGCCTGCAGGCAAAATACCATTGCACATAAAATAAAAATAAATAAATTCTGCAGAGCCGGAGAGATCGCTTCGTGGCTGAGAAAATGGCTGGGGTACTGCATGACTCCAGATCCGCGCCACAGCCGCCGAGGGAGCGCGCTCACCACTGCACTCAGCGGGCAGATTCCTCTCTATCCCCTCCCTGGAATCCAGAGTAGTTAACTTTCCTAAACAGAACTCCTTTTTCTCTCACTCTGGACCATATGCAGGAGCACATCCAAGTTCTTATGCCACTGAAACTGGACTAGTTTGCTGACCTTTTGATTTACCACCCCCACCCAAACATTCCCTTACATGTACCACAAACCCATCAAACCCTTTCCACTCTTTGTGTCCAAAGCTTCATATATGTGCTCCCTCTGTACCTTGCCTCACTGCATTTTCTTATCTAGAGGCCCCGAAATAACTCTGCTTTTGTCAGTCTGCAAGAGTCTGATATGTATGTATGTATGTGTATATATGTCATACACATCATATATGTATTATATTTGTATTATATATTATATAAAACATATAGCCTATATTGTAGACGCACATGTGCGTACATGTGTGAGTGTGTGTACATATCTGTATATGTATATAAGAATATCTTACAGACTGTGGTCTAGCTAGGATAACAGTAGCAATTGATGAATGGAACGTCCAAGAATTCAGTAGTTGTTCAGTCCACAAGGATGGATATGCTAGATTCCCAAGAAGTAGGCTCTAAGCCAGTGAGGAAATGGACTTTCTAGCAAGGGGAGAGCAGGTAGACAAAGAGAGGCTAAGGTTCCTTCTTCCATTTCCTTTATATAGGCTGACAGCAGGAAGTTGTGGCCCAGAGTAAGGGTGGATCTTCCCACCCTGAAGGTCTGGATTGGACATCCCTCTTCATATGATTTAATTAAGAAAAACATCCCTCATAGCCACATGGGTCTTAGTTCATTCCAGATGTAATCAAGTCAACAGCCAAGGATAGCCATCACTTCTAGCAAGCACTGGACAGCAGCTGCTAAGATCAGTTTCCCAAATCCATCTTCTATCTACCTTCCCTAAAGCCACATGGGGAGGTGCCTCTCAGGAGAATATTGACTGTTCCTTAGGAATCTCCAAACAGGCTTTTATGTACATAAATCCACTGCTGTAGGTTTCCTGTTGTTAAAAGGATGTTAGAAAACAAAAGTTGATGAAATAATATGGATTTATTTACAGTTTGGCCAAATGTGTAGAGAGAGGTAGAGGCTTTTATCCACTCCATGCCTGTGGCCATGTTGTAATTTATAGGAAAGCTGAGGCAAAGGCTAAAACAGATAGACATTTACCTACAGGATGGTTAAGCAGTACTTTCCTCTAGGAAGGAGAGGATCTGGCTCTCAGGTTGCCACAGACTCCCAAACAGAGCAGACTTCATTGAAGTCTGGTTCAAGAAAAATAGAAGGTTAAAAATCCCCCCTCCTGCTGTTTGAAAATAAACGTTCTGAGTGTACTTCTTTTGTCTTGAAGTGTATTCCACTGGCACTGTTAGAAATAAGTGTGTAATTCTTTTTTCTCTAAGTGTACTGCATTGACACTTAAAAATAAAGGTGATGTCGTTGATTCACTTTGACTTTAGTTTTGTGCAGGGTGATAAATATGGATCTATTTGCATTTTCTACATGTAGACATCCAGTTAGACCATTTGTTGAAGATACTTTTTTTCCATTATATGGTTTTGGGTTCTTTGTCAAAAATCAGGTATTGGTAAGTATGTGGGTTTATTTATGTGTCTTCTATTAGATTCCATGGATTCTCCCAGTCTGTTTCTATGCCAGTACCATGCAGTTTTTATTACTGTTGCTCTATAGTACAGCTTGAGATCAGGGATGGAGATACCTCCAAATGATCTCTTATTGTACAGGATTGTTTTACCAATTCTGGATTTTTTGTTTTTCCATATGAAATTGAGAATTGGTCTTTCAATTTCTGGAAAGAATTGTGTTGGCATTTTGATGGGAATTGCATTGAATCTGTAGATTGCTTTTGGCAGGATGACCATTTTCACTATGTTAATCCTACCATTCCATAAGCATAGGAAATCTTTCCATCTTCTGATATTATCTTCAATTTTCCTTCCTCAGAGACTTGCAGGGTATCCAAGCAGATGCTGAGACTCATAGCCAAACTTTGGGCAGAGTGCAGGGAATCTTATGAAAGAAGGGGGAGATAGAAAGACCTGGAGGGGACAGGCGCTCCAAAAGGAGAACAAGAGAGCCCCCCCAAAAAAATCTGGGCCCTGGGGGTCCTTCAGAGACTGATGAATCAACCAAGGACCATGCATGGGGAGGATCTAAACCCCCTGCTCAGATGTAGCCCATGGGCAGCTCAATCTCCATGTGGGTTTTATTTTAGTAAGGGGAACATGGGCTGTCTCTGACATGGACTCAGTGGCTGGCTCTTTGATCACCTGCTCCTGGCGAGATGGCCTAACTAGGCCCCAGAGAAAGAGGATCCAGACAATCCTGATGAGACCTGATAGGCTACAGTCAGATAGAAGGGGAGGAGGACCTCCCCTGTCAGTGGACTAGGGGAGTGCCATAGGGGTTGATGAGGGAGCTACAGCAGGGATACAAAGTGAATAAATTGTAATAAATAAATAAGAAAGAAAGAAAGAAAGAAAGAAAGAAAGAAAGAAAGAAAGAAAGAAAGAAAGAAAGAAAGAAAAAGAAAGAAGGGAAGTGTGTGTTGCAAAGAAAAAGACTACCACGTTGAAGTCTGCTTTAACTTTTTGCATAATTATAATGCCTCTGTTGAGACCTACTGTAGTTTTTAGCATAACTGTAGCTCCTCTGTTGACACCTGATTTCTTCTTTAGCATAACTGAAGCCATTTTTTCTTTAGTCTCCATTTTGATCATAAGCTGAAATGTAGTTAAGTTTTCAGGCTTTGCCTACATGACATAAAAAAATAGCTTTTTTCTTACAATTCAATACTTGTTGAGTGTTCTTCTTTAGTTAAAGATAAATGTATGTTCTGTTGGAGTTAAACCACAATACCCCATTTTATTCCTTTATCATGGAAAAGATAGGGAACTGGAAAACCCCCAAGCTCCCAGCCAAGCAGCTTAAAATGCTTTGTCTAGCCTACCTGGGCACAATTTACCTAGAATAGAATTAATTCTTCTACTTGGCTATGGGTGTTTTTGTTTGTTTTGTTTTTGTTTAAAAAGAAAAACTCACTCTGAGAAAGGCTCAGGGTCATGAGGGTTATTGAATTCAGACTGTGTCCCTTACCAGTCAGTCTTTGCTAAGCATTCAATAAACTTCCATCTCTCTGCATGTGGTGTCAGAGTAGTCAGTGTGAGGCTATTCCTGAACCCCAACACACCACTCGAATTGAACTATCTGATTTTATTCTAAATCAGTTGGTGACTGTGTTTTCCCCATTAGCTTGGCTCCAATCTCATTTAATCAGTGCATTGAGTTGGGGAACCTGAAATGAAGGAGGAAGGGAAAAAGAGGCCCTGCTCTTACCATTAAATTCCTGGAATGCAGTGAAGGGCTTGACAAAGATTTTACATTTCAGGATTGAGTTTAAAACATTTGTGTTGAGAGACTAAAGAATTAGAAATCAGTGGCTATTGTTTTAAAGTTTAAAGCACAAGCCTGAACTAAGGCCAGCCAGGTGAAGACATGTCCAGCCCCCTGCAGGGAAGAACTAGCCTCAATGCCCTGAGGGAAAGAACTAGCTTTATTGCCCACTAGAGATACAGTTGCTAGGAAAAGGGCCCCTCTCCCCTAGGAAGGGACACCAGTCCATTAATGGTTTTGGGGGCCTTCCTATAGCCAATCAATTCAAAGGGCAACATCCCCTTTTGTGTTTCGACCAATAGATGCTTGCCAGGCAGGAATGCCCCTGCTTTGGGCATGATGGGAGGGCCTGGACTCTTTAAATCACCCAACTAACCTGAGCAGGAGGCTCTCAGTTCTCACTGATTTGGCGGTGAGGGTGTGTGAACACGAGCTGTAACTTGTAATAAAAAGATCCTCATGTGTTTTACAATGGACTCGACTCCTGGTAGTGGTCTTTTGAGGTCTTGCGAATCAGGCACAACAGTGTAAAAGTCTTCGCAGGTGAAGAAGATAGAAAGATTTGAATTCTTCATCCTAATAGAGGTTTTATAGTATCTGTCAGAAAAGACCCATGTTCCATATTTTTTTATATCATGGATGTCAGCTTTAGCTCACCTAACACTGTTGTCATTGGCTATGATTGCAGTAATGACAGTTGCACAGCAGGGCTCTGGTTAATCAATGTTCTCTTAATTGAATTTGAAGCATGTGTTTTTAAACTAGTGTTTTCCAAGGTCTTTTCTGGGAATGACAATGCCTAAAGACATCAGTATAGTCCCAGAAACAGCTGTCACCCTGGGTGGGCTGCCTCTACAGAGGAGAGGGTAGTGATGCTGGTGGGTGGGTGGAGTATGATTGTGCCAGTCAAGTTTTGTTGTTAAGGTAAGACACCCCAGCCTGACAATACAGCTAATGCTGTAGATTCCAATTCACTGGTATTGACAGTTTCAGGGGATGTTGCTCCTGCTTCTGGTGTCCCACAGCTGAGCAGCATGGCAACTTTGTGGTGCACAAGGGCAGAGACAGTCCACCATTTTATTGCCATTTTCTTACTAGGTTCAAACTAAATACCATGCAGATAGAATGTACTTTAACACTTTTATTGAATGGCTGAGAGATGGCTCATAAGTCCACGTGCTGCTCTTGCAGAAGACCATTGCAGGTGAAAACGCTTGCTCTGAAAGTCTTAAATGTTGATCTGAGTTTGATGCTTGGGAAACAGAATTGCACTGCCTGCCCTGATAAAACAGTGTCTTGTAGAAGATGAAGTTGCCCTTTTTTTGGATGTCGATATGTCTGGCAAGGTATCATAGAGATGAGAACTACGTAAAATAAGTTTTGTTTTTTTTTTTTTCAAATTCTATTGGTACGTCTTGAGAGTCTTCACAAATAGTTTGGGACATAGCAGTATGGATTTTGCTGTTTCACCCACACAGAATCAGATACAATCTTGCTTGACAATGACTGAAACATTTTCTATTCCATCTTTTTGTGGTACTTAAAATGTCTATATGACTAACATGAACATATGTCTCCTTTGGTAGTTAGTGTACTTGCATGTGATTGTATGTACAGTATTATGTAGTGTGATATCCTATAAGTGATCCTCTTATGATGAACTTTTACAGCATGGTTCTTCTAAGCAACTCAGTGTGATTTAACATATCAGTTCGTTTATGAACCTTGAATTATTAGGATGATTTTACAAATGGGGAAACAGATACAAAGAAATTGGATAATTTTCCACTTGATTTTTCAATGATCCTTGTAAAAGGAAAGAAGGGTCATTATTTTCTGATAATCTTTTGTTTTAGGTGAATTAAAAAGATAACACAGTAGTTTCGGGGGTGATTCTTTTTAGAAAGGGTGAGTCTCTGGAAATTAATCACTTGATTTTATAACTGATTTCAATATTAAGATGATATTTGGTGGGCGTCGAGTAGAGGCACTGTTAGAGGCTGAACATGCACCTGTCGTCCCTGGCATAGCAAGCTTAGTTCCCAGGGTTTTGAGTGCTGTGAAAGTGGGAAGGACGGGCTTCATAAGTATATGTGTATATATATATATACACACATATATATATATATATATATATATACACATATATATATATGTAAATGATATTTAAATCAAGAAGTTCAGCTGACTCAGGACATGGAGTGCTGACCTCAGACAGGATGGAGAATAAAGACATGACCCATAGGGTGAGAGTTAAATACAGTATTGTTTATTCAAATCAGATTCAAATCTTATTTTGTTGGTTTTTTTCCTAGTGAACTATGTTGTGACATTTAAACTTAGTATTTCCATAAAGTTGTGTTTATGTGACATTGACCCCCACCCTCATGTTGGCCTACTGTTTGGGGTTTTTAATTCTTGATTCTGTGTGTTCTATCCTTATATTTTTGATCTAACATCTCTGTTCGAAGTGAGTCTTTCAGCCTCTTTCTTTGTTTAGTGCTGTTGATGGTGTCTGGTTGATTCAGCATGGCTGAGCTCATGGCATACTCCTCGATAATGTTGCTGCCAAATGCATCTCAGTGACTCAGCAGGAGCTTCTCACTGACATCTTGTAGAAAGTAAAAGTTATACAGCCTTGGAGAGCAAAATTCTGGTGTACAATGTAGCTGTAAATCTGTGCTAGCAACAGAAACAGTCTCCTGGGGCTGAAACCTCCTTTACAAAGCACTAACAAGTTCAGTGCTTAAAAAGAATTTAAAATGGTATCAACAGTGAAAATGCCCCTTTGAATATTATCAAAAATATTATCTGGTTTAAAATTTATTCCTTTTTAAATGTATAATATGTTGATAAAAGAAGTATAATTTAAACTAGCTGTTCTATTATGGGGTATCATTACTGGTACATACTAGGTCAAGGAATATGTCTTTAAAAGTTCCAATACTAAAGTATGAATTTCAGTCCTTCTAATGCCCTCAGCTCCCAGCACCTACTTTCCCAAGAACCACCTAGTCTGAAAACCCAAGATTGTCTTGCCTTGGCAAATTCTGTCTTAATTTAAGGGAAATTATGGCCAAAGGAAAGTCCCCACAGTCAGGCATACCACAAAAACAAACAAACAAAAACACTGGATTAGTTCAACCATGTTCAGTTTGTGGCCTCAGACACTTTCCCTAGTGTGTAGAATGAGAGGTGGGGGAAAATTACCAGAGTGATTCACATCTAAGGAAGACAACAAGACTGACTAGGACAAGGTAGATTCTGGTCACATTGGAGAATTTCTCTTGAGTAAAATTGTGATGGAAAATGACAGTGTGAATGATATTTGTTTGCACAGTTTGCACAGTGATCCTTTAGGTAGATCGAGCTCATTGGGTCTGCTCTGTCATCCTGGCTGGCTAGGCTCACTTCCATCAATCCTAAAGAATTGTGTAGTGAATTAACCAATGTCTTACCCAGAGGCAGAAGAAAGTAGAAGGAAGGAAGGAAGGAAGGAAGGAAGGAAGGAAGGAAGGAAGGAAGGAAGGAAGGAAAGAAAGAAAGAAAGACTAAACTTGCATTTGGGAGAGAAGAAGCAAGCACAGGCAAGAAGAAATGCTGTCCCTCTTCACGCATTGCAAGGCTCATGCTGAGGCACCTGTAAGAAAAGAAAAGCCAATGTTGACCATAAAGATTGCTGCAGTGGCCTTCAGTAAAGAAGACCAAGGAAACAGGTGGATTGCGTATTTCTGACATTTTAGAAATTTACTTATTTGTTTTTAATTTATCCATGAGTATTTCAGCCTGCTCGAGTTTATGTGTACCTCCTGCATGCATGGACCTGTGGAAGCTAAACTAAAATGTTAGATCCCATTAAACTGGAATCACAGGTGCCTGTGAGCTGCCATTCTCCATGCAGACCAACATGAATGTTTTGATGTGCATACAGTTGTTCAGAGAATGACTGGAGAGAAAGAATGTGATCTAGAAGTAATTAACTGCAACAACTTAGTCAAGCTTGTTTAGACATCCCCATGTGCCTGTCTTCAGAAATGAGGGCACCTCTGCATAGTGCCTTGTGACCTGTTTTAAAGGAAATGGGAATTCTTTTGTGCCCTGCTTCAGGACAAAAGGTCAGGGAGACCAGGATGACTTTCCTGCTTTCCCAAATGCCAAGTCTCCATGTTTGAGAGTACAGTGTCCTGAACCACATCAAGATTAGCTTTACAAGTAGCTGCATTTCAAAACAAACAATAAATTTTTTTAAATGCCAAAACAATTTAAGTATGCTCAGTTCTACTTTGTCAAATATTACCTTCATGTTCCTCTGCCATCAATCAAGTGCCAACAAAATAACTTGAGTCTCCCTGCCCCCCAAGAGGTAGGTTAAAAAAGTGAATCCAAGGTGAGTTTTTCCTACAAGGACTGGAGAGATAACAGAATGAGAAAGAGCACAAGAATAACCCCAAGGACCTAAAGAAAACAAATCAAAAGAAAAAGAAAAGCACTGTGACTGAGCACTTGACAAAGGGCATAGTTTCTACCTGTTTCCCAAGGCACAGCCCCAAACACATCTAGACTGTTTGATGCCTCTCTCCTGCCAGGCCTTATCAGATGGGGAGAGAAATTTCCCATCACCCACATGGCTGCTCACACCATCTTTAACTCCAGTTCTAGGGTGTCCAGTGTTCTCTTCTGGCCTCAGCAGTCACCAGGTATGCAGATGGTACACAGATATACATACAGGCAAAATACCATTCACATAAATCAAACATTTTTTTTTTTTAAGAATGAAAGAGGATGCTACCCTGACTTATGATAGGACAATGGACCCAAGCAGGAATGAGGGTAACAAACCCTGACCTTGCTGTCATGCTTTCATGTATGCCTATCAACCAACAAATATGTATGCTTGCATAGTGACTGCCCAGGAGCTGAAACAACTCAAATCTGCACCAGTGGCTGGCATGTAGTAAGAATATTATGTTTGGGTTTTTGTTTTGTTTTGTTTTGTTTGAGAATTTTATACATAAATGCTGCTGGTCTCCTGGCTCTTACAGTCCTTCCATCCCTTTTTCGCCATGTTCCCTGAACCTTGAGTGCAGAGTTGAATTCTACATGAACTAACTGGACACCCCTGTGAGCTATTTTCTGCACTTTGACTAATTATGGATCTTCAGAGTACTTATTCTTGATCTGCATTGGGGAAAAAATTCTTTGAGGAGGGGTGAGACCTACATTTATCTACGGATATAAAGATAATTGTATAAAGGGAAGTTTCTCTCGTGTGGTACTGAGTAATGGGGATTTTGTTCGGTAGTCTATGCTTTGGGGAAGAGTATTATGACCAAGTGTGGCACGCATGCACACACACACACATACTCATACATGAGAATTTTTGGTTGTTTTGGTTTTTCAAGATAGGGTTTCTCTGTGTAGCCTTGGCTGTCCTAGACTCACTTTGTCGACCAGGCTGGCCGCTAACTCACAGAGGTCTGCCTGCCTCTGCCTCCCCGAGTGCTGGGATTACAGGTGCCACTGCACCTGGTAGTGTGAATGTTTTAAATATCAACTTTTGTTAAATTTGTACTTTGATAACTCCATGCATGTTGACAGTACATTGACTACTCTCACCGTAACCCTGTCTTACCTGTCAGGCCTCTCTCCCCTCTTCAAGTTCTTTTCCTGCATCCCTCTCTTTATGAGGGGATGTCCCCACATAACTCTCCCTGTGAGTGTTGGTTGATAGTCCCAGTACTAGACAGGCCCAGTGTAGGTGGCAATAGCTGATGTGAGGTCATTATTTAGTGGCTTTTTCATGCCCTGAAGATAGCATTTCGTAGTCCTACAGAGGACAACATTCAAGGCGGATGAAAGAAAAGGAAATGGGAAACCACATTTAAATGACACAGCAAATGAATCTTTTGGGGTTGAACAAGGTGCTTGAGAATTGGAAAATAATTTCAGAACAAAAACGGTCTTATTTCTGATTCATACTGCGGCAGATTTATTTTCAGTAATGTTCTTCCACAAATGGCCACCCAAAGCCACTTCCAGCCTGCTCTATGAGCTTACCAAACTGAAAATGTGCTTCATCCTGAAATAATGGTGTCAATGTATTTAAGAAATATTCACAATTTGTTTTTCCTAATTGATTGCATATTTCAAAGAACCTGTGAATTTTCTCATGGTACTCTTAGTTTTCTGAGCTATCTGGATTAAAAAAAAATTTCTTGAGTGTTTATAATTTTTAAATGAGAAATATAGTCAAAAATATTTCCGTGAGGGATAAAAGAATTCTGACATACAGGAAAACTGTCCTCACCTCTTGAAATGATGCCTTATGGTTCTTCTCACAGATATTATTCAGTAGCAACCTACAGAGACATCTGAAATTTTAAAGTTGGATGACTGTAGCCCTCAGAGACTGTGGTGTTTCTCAAGTGCAAATAGTGAGCAAGTGTGTGTGATAGCAAGACGCTGGGGTAACTGATAAGACTATGCTCTCTTTCACTGACTCCCGCATTTTCACTCTTTTCAAGAACAAGCCACTGGCATAGAAAATAACCAGAATGCAAGCTGCAGTGTGGTGGAAGCCATCTTTAAGGTTCTGTACCATTGTCACTTTTCTCCACGAACATTTGCACACGTTTTCACAAGCTACATGGAGGAACAACAGCTCTGGGACTTTCTATACAACATTCCAGGTACAGGAAACCTACCATTCATAAAATAAATGCTTTACTGATGCTTGAATCGTCTTTACATGTGTCTTCAAAGTTTGATAGAAACTAGTTTCACTGACTCTTGTTTGTAAAAGTTTGCCATGTACCTTTTCAGTATAAGAGCTTTTGTTTGAAACTATTAACCATTTAGCTACGGTCAAATGTGGTGTGCTGGGGATAAGGGGCAGAGATATAAAGTGAAAAATTATAGAATGAAGGCTCTCTCTTTTAATTTTAGGGAAGTGTCCTATCATAATACTTGAGTTTGTATTTAGTATATTTTATGGTTTGCATTTTAACATATAAGATGTTAGGAAGCTATAACAAACATTTGGTGATACTTCCGTTCATGTATTCTATAATCTAATTGTCCTGACTAATGTCGCTTGACATAAACTAGAGGCATTTAGGAAGTCTGACCTTCAAATGAGAAAATTCCTCTATCTAGATTGCCTGTAGACAAGTCTGTACAGTTTTTCTTTTTCTTTTCTTTAATTGAAAAAAATTATACAATATATTCTAATCACAGTTTCTACTTCTTCATCTCTTCCCAGATCCTCCCACTTCTCATCCTTACTACTCCATGTCTTCTTTCTTTCTTTAGAAAACAAACAGGCAAAAACAAATAAGCCAGAAAAGAACAAAAAACACAGAAAAAGAAAAGATCAACAAAAAAGCATTAAGTTTTTCTTTTAGTTTTCTTTTGTTGTCTCATTGCTGCCTTTTTAATTTACTTAATCACTTTACAGCCTGATCCCACCCGCTCTCTTCTCTCCTCCCAGTCCCACCCTCAGATCCCCTCCCCCCCACTCTCCCCTGTTCTTCTTCTCAGAGAATGATGGCCCCTAAGGGGTCCCAAGCCACCCTGGCTCCTCAGGTCATAGCAGGATTAAGTGTACCCTCTCCCATGAGGCCTGACAACGCAGCCCAGCTCTGGAAGAGGGATCGAGAGGCAGGCAACAGAGTCAGAGACAGCCCTACACCTTTTGTTAGGTCACCCACAAGCTGGGCAAGCTGCACATCTGCTACATATGTGTAGGGACGCTAGGTCCAGCCTGTGCAAGCTCTTAGGTTGGTGGTTCACACTCTGTGAGTCACCATGGGCCCAGGTTAGTTTTCTCTGTAGGTCTTCTTGTAGTGTCCTTGACCCCTCTGGATCTCTCTATCCTTTCTCCGACTCTTCCACAGAGCAACCCGGGCTTGGCCTATTTTTGGTCTCTGCATCTAGTTCCATCAGCTGCTGGGTGAAGCCTCTCAGAAGACAGCTATGCTAGGCTTCAGTCTGCAAGCATAGCAGAGTATTGCTAATAGTGTCGGGGGTTAGCTGTTTCCCATGGGGTGGGTCTCAAGTTAGACCAGTCTTTAGTTTGTCATTTCTCAATCTCTGCTCTATCTTGTAGGCAAGACAGATTTTGGGTCAAGGGTTTTATGGATGGGTTGGTCTCAGCTTTCTATTTACCTGAAAGAAGTACAGATTTCTTAGTACAGAACTAACATAGGACTGCTTTGCTTCAGATTTGACCATGAAGGAACAGGAATTAAACAACCATCAAAGCCCACCATTCCCTGCTATTTTAGCTGTTTTTGAATCTCTAGAAAAATTATATTCACTTCGTCTCTAGTGTCAAACATTATTATTCCTCAAGTGTTAAATTCTTGATCCATTATTCATGATATGAAACTGTAGTGACACATACTGTCCTGGTTAGAAAGGATGTGGGTAAGTATGAGCTTTGCCTTAGATTTTTTGTTGTTGTTGTTGTTCTTTATACAAACATTTGCAGAGGTCACATGGGTTTGTACCTTTGTCATTTCTCTCCCAAAACTTTCATAGGATTTTCTCTGGTTCTGCTTCCAATCATGGTTAGTCATGACATATTAAAAAGACATATTCAGGTTTGTGACAAAAGTAAGTTTGTCTCTATGGCTCTGTTTAACTTGAAAATATAACACATTAGAAGGAAATATATCCATTTCTTAAGGAATATGGCCCCTCAGAGGCTGCCCACACTGCAGTAGCTGGACTCACACCCATGTGAATACAGGCATCACCAAGTAGACTCAGTGAGGTGAGTTTTATTAAGAACAAGAAGTTGAGAGAGAAAATTGGTGGTGGGAGGGATAGAAGAAGAATTAAAGGTGGGGAAAAGGGAGTGGATTTGATGAAGACACATTTATGTATACATATTATGTATAATATACATATATATAACACAGTGTATATAACACATAATATATATAATGTGTATATATTATATAATAAATACAATATAAGAATAATATAATATATACACATTATATATAAATTCTCAAATGATAAAAAAGAAAATACAGCTTAAACACAACATGATCTTACTTTTGCCCTAGCCAATCATGGGTCCCTACTTCTACAAATGTAACTTACCTAGGCACAGCAACTTACCAGTATATTATTTTAAAATGTCATTGTGTGTTTTCCCCTTCTGACAAGGCTCTGCAGGCTTTCAGCCACCTCACCCAGACAATATCACAGTCATTCCCACTTGAGTGTAGAATGAGTAGCAGTGCTGCATCTCAGTGCTGCATAACCTGGAAAGAGATGCTGAGACGCCTCGGGCTGGCCTCAGTAGGATGGATGGAGTCGAAGCAGAGCCACCCATCTTCTCACAGTTTCTCTGTATTTTCTTTTCTGTTAAAGTTTGACGTATGAATTTGAACATGAAATGTAAAATCTATTTTGTAATTAGAAATTTGACATCTAATTCCATAGAAAGAACATGACCCAGATAGAGAAAACAAGAATGACAGTACTCATTTTAAAAGATTATAATATAAACTATGAGGTACCTGATGCTGACAATTTGAACACCAGTTCTTTGAAAGACGTAGGTTTTGTGGCAGTCACTAACGGCCTCTCTCTTCAAGGTAGAACAAATAATCTGCATAGGACGAATGAAACTAGCCTCAGAACACTGTCTGTCATGCAGCCAGTTCTTAAGACAATGTCAAAACAGGTCTGTAAAGGAGGAAACTGTTGTTCAGGATGCCCTGAAACGTTATAGCTGACAAACATGCTCAGTTGGCTCTGCAGTGCGGCGGCAGCCTTGCTTTGTTTCCTGGATCGCTTTGCTCAGTTGTTGGGAAGCTCTCAGTGAATTATAGAAATTTAACTCTGGATGCTCTGTTTCATTTCTATCTTCTCTTTCTCAGCTTTACAAACTGTCTTGTCTATAAGAGCTCTTTAGAATGTATACATAAGCTGGGCGATGGTGGCACACTCCTTTAATCTCAGCACTTGGGAGGCAGAGGCAGGCAGATCTCTGTGAGTTCAAAGATAGCACGCTCTGCAGAGCAAATTTCAGTACTGCCAGGGATACACAGAGAAACTCTGTCTCGAAACAAACAAGAATGCACACATAGCTTAATTCTTTCTTCTTACTAAAGTTGGTTTGCAGTGGCTTGCCTTTTTTTCCCCGCAGAAGTGATTTTCTTTTTTACCTGTATAAATCGCTGCAAGACCAGTGCTGTAGTTGTAATACTGTAGAAAGTTTAAGGCTATCTTTGTTCTACAAAGTTCTTCTTTGTCTGAGCCTCTTATTAAACAGCTGTCCTGTGTCTCTAGTAGTACTGTATCTTTAGAAAACCTTAAAAATGTCTTGCATGTGTGTGGGTCTTGATCAGAATCATTTTCTCTGCCAGTTAAAGAATTGGAAGGCAGGAAATTCTGAAGTGTCCCGCGTGGCAGCAAAGACACCTCATACACTGCAGACACAGCAGCACTTGAAGCAAGGCAGGAAACATGCATCAGACACAAAGACCAAGTGCGCTCCACAAAGCTGGGAGGGGGGCTCACGGAGGAGAAAGATCCAGTCTCTTCTTAAGGGCTGGAGACTTAGAGAGTTTTCCTCTCCTAATATAGGGTTGGTCAGCTAAAGAAAGCTAGGTTGGTTGACTGACATGTCCTGATCCAGTTTTGAACACCTTGCAGTGGTCCATCAGCAGGAGGCCTGTGGGTGGGAGGCAGAAGTCAGGAGGTTGAGGAAGAAGCTGGCAGAATTGGAGATTTGCCACTTTGTTACCTCGCCGTGGTCCATCCGCCTAGGTGGAAGTCTGATTCCCAGTCTCTCACTTGTATGTATATGTGCATGTGTGTTTAAGTATGTTTGTATATTTTTGCAGACATGCCTATGCACAAATGTGCAAAGGCCAGGCATGTATGTTCCATGCCCTCCTCAGTCATCCCCGCCTTATTCCTGCTATGCTGTCTGTCTGTAAACCCTGGGCTCACTGGTTTTTGATTAGACTGGTGACCAAAAAACCCCAGCGATCCTGCTGTCTCTGTGCCCTCTGCCCGGTACTAGAGTTAAAGGCACATAGAGTCCCTTCCTGACTTTTTACATAGATTCTGGAGAACTGAACTCAGAACTTCATGATTTTACAACAAGTACTATTACCCCCGATATATCACCCCCAGTCCCAATACAGCGAAATCTACCCATTTTCAGTGAAGAGTTCAGTAATTGTAACCAATGTAAAAACTGCATGGCAACCAAGCAACAGAGACATCTTCCCACGTCTTTTAACACACGTATACCCTCCACATTCAGTCTTTAGTACTATCATTCTGAAGACCTAATCAGATACTTACCTGGAAGACGATCCTTTGGCTTTGTGCCATGGCTCACTTCCGACAGTTCCAGAATCTTGAAAGTCTATGTGTTCTTTTGTACCTGATTCCTTTGGCTTATCCTAAGCTCTGTTGACAGTTTTTCCTACTCTTTGCTGATGGGTATTCCCTGAGGACCTTACATAGCAGTGTTCTCTCTTTTACCCGGTGATAGCAACATGGATGGATACCGGGGTTATTTCTGCTTTGGGGCTACCGTGAATAAAGCTTTATGTTAACAAGTTTCCCTTCCATCTGGAAACTGCAGAGAGGTGGAAGTCGTGGTAACAGGATGGAGTTCATGCTTAGCAGCTGAAAATTGAGAGCCGGCTTCCAGGGAACCATAGGTTTTCACGTTCCCACAGATGCATAACAAGTGCATTCACATCCATGTCAGCACTTAGAATTATCCATTTTTTAAAAAATTTTAATCATATTAATGCATATGTGCTATTACAGAGTATTATGTAATTTAATGTACATTTACCTCATTATTAATGGTATATAGAAGTTCTTTTTATTATTAAGGGACATTTAAAATTATTCTTCTGTAAGATATCTGTTCAAAACTTGTTTACTTAGTGTTGTTTTGTTGAGCTGCTTTAGAGAATTTTTCATATATCCTGTTCATAAGCTACTTGTCAGGTATTTGTTCTCACAGTCTTTTCTGATGCATGAAAGACCTTATCATTTTCTTCCTCTTTTTCTCTATTATTTACTTTGGTTAGACTGCAATCCTTCTACAAAATAATGAGTATTGCTGTGGTATTTTCATATTTCAATATTACTTATTTTTATTATATTCACCTTTCCATTTTCTCTTCTCATTCCCCATTCAAAATTTCTTTTCAAGACAGGGTTTCTCTGTGTAGCCCTGGATATCCCGGATTTGTCTTTTTACACCAGGATGGCCTCAAACTCACAGAGCTCCATCTGCCTCTGTCTCCCCAAGTGCTGAGATTACAAGAGTGAGCCATTGTGCCTGGCTCTATTTAAGCTTCTTTACAAGTCTTTTGCTGTGGGATGTATGCTGAATCTTGTCTACTGTATACTGTGTGATGTATACTGTGTATACTGTGTGATGAATACTGTGTATCCTTCCTGACTACATACTAGATGGTTCATTGTAGCATCTAATTCAACAGTTTCCTTATTTTAAAAGATTCAGAGTCTCATTATATGCAGATTTAAATGTACTTTTTTAATCATCTAAAGTTTTGAAACAACTTTTTTTTCTTTCTTCTTTCATTTTTCTTCCTTTTAATTGTTTCCAGTCTCCTATTTTTTTAAATTATTTTTTACATCTTAACAACAGTTTCTCCTCCCTCCTGCTTCTTTTAGTTTCTTCCCCCCAGTTCCCTCCCTCCCTGGCCCCCACTCCTGCATCCACTCCTCCCCCATTTTTCCTTAGAGAAGGGCAGGCCTCCCATGGATATCAACCATGGCACATCAAGTTGCAGAAAGACTAACTAAACACATCTCATTGTATTAAGCTTGTAGAAGGCAACCCAGTATGAGGAATGGGGTCTTAAAAGCAGACAAAAGAGTCAGAGATAGTACCCTCCCCCAGCTCCACCATTAGGGATCTCACAAGAAAAGATACTCATTTTCTAGGTGAAGAAAATAATTATAATATATTTTGATGGGATTTTCACTAATGTTGTTACTTTTGACTCCCTAGCTTCCTAGAGACTAGAGAGAAACCTTTATTTCAATGGCACCTGATTTGTAAATTTGATAATTAAAGGCTCTTTTAGTGGTATATATTCATTACACATAGTACTGTGCTAGATAAGGACATTTCTTGCTATTTACAATTTGGAGTTCTTTGTTCTGTATATAAATGATCTGTCAATATACAGTTAGGAAAGATTTTTTTCTCATAGAATGCCTGTTTATATCAATGCTTTTTACCTAGAAACACAATCAAATGCCCTGTGCTAATTTTATAAAGCTAATTTAAGTTATTCTTGATTGCATAGAAAATCTTTCTTGAAGAAGGAATTAAAACCTCTTAATTTAAACCTACTTATGTTTTCATTCATTGAAATTATAGAAAATTTAAATAATAGTTTCTTTTTTGTATTCTGTAGCAGGTCTAAAATGAACAAATTTTAAAAGATTATTCCTACAAATTGAAAAATGCTTATTTTAACCCAAATACATTTATGACCGAAAAATCAAAATAGAAATTATTACTGAGTGATACTTTTGCCTATCTCTTTTATGTTGATTACATAGAGTTACTATACAGGCCTAGAGCAACTGCGGTTGGGACTATTATGTAGCCTTTCTACACTATGTCTTCTAGAAGGTTAAGTCCCTACTTTAACATCTTTTCATAAAATTTTATTTGAGTGTGTGTGTACCTTGCTCTTTTCTAATGCAATGTTATTTTTTTTATCTGTGAAGTATTAGGGTGTTTTGTGATGATGAATTTATGAGACCTAATTGGACATTTAGATGGTTTCTCATATTTCTCTAGATCCTTTTCAGTGTCTTAGGATTCAGTTTCATGGAAAAGAGAAAGTGAGTCAGTAGTTATGTAAAACGTTACAACCTTGTTGATGTTGGTCATGGTGATTTTCCCCAGCACATATGTGCAGCCCAAGAGTGTTGAAGTTGAAGCCCAGGGTCTTGCAGGTAAAAGCACCCTACCGCTGATGCTCTGTCGGCTGCTTAGAGACTTTAAGGTTATTGACATGTGCTCTCTGTGAAGGTCATACAGTTCCTACTGCCCCTCCAGAGTTCAAAGCTCGAGGTCAGTCTGCTGCTTTCCATGCACTTACTTCATGTTCTTTCATTTCTAGGTAAGGGAAACTTCTATTTCATATGGTTTATGAGCTCGTTCGCAATTAAATGGTGTACTGTTTAAATTAAGTTCTCATTCTCTCTAGCTTTAAACTAGATAACTGTGAGAGAGTCTTCCCAGATGAACAAGACACAGCTGGTGACCAGTGTCTGCTAACCATAATACGCTCCTTGCTTTTAAAGTTTCAGTGTGTGCGGAGTACCAGCCAGAAGTCATCCGCTGCCTGAGACTGGCCCTGATGGACGCTGTCAGGGACACTGTGCAACAGATAATGTCCATGATGAGATGTCGGAGAAACAATGAGACAAACCTAAGCAAACCCCATGTTCCCGATCAGCTGCTTCAGAGCATCCCACCAGAATGGAATTACACTCCAAGAGACTCCAAAGGGAAAGGGTCCAATAAAGGTAGCCGCATTTGCTCCTTAAGAAAGTGTCCTCAGTAGAAGCACTCTTTTAGGCCTTCAGTTAAACATCCTAAGACTGGTGAATGGTATTAATTTTCATTTTAGCATGTATATGGAGGCACTTACTCTCTTTTGCTATGAGCCACACAGATAATATAAGTAGGAATGAAAATGACTCAAGTACTCATCTTTTTTTTTTTTTAAATTAGTACTTCATGATTTTTGGAAATTTGCCTTATTTCTTTATTTTTAGTTTTGAGATTATAGTTTGATTGACACATCTCTTCTTTCTCTGTTCTTTTTCCAAATCCTTATCCTTCTCCACTCTCCTTCAGACTTGTGGCCTTTTTCTTCTTCCTTTACTAATTGTTATTGCATGCATAAATATAAGCTCATACAAACACGCTCCTCAATATTCCATGTGTCACCTGGAGTATGCTACCTTTGTATATGTTTTCAAGCCTGAGCCCTAGGCCCGGCATGCTTGGCGCGTGCCTCCTGGGAAGGGCGCGTCTTCCACCGTTCTTGAGTCGCCTAGAAGTAATTCAGAGTTTTTAATCTTTTGTTTCTGTGTTAGTATTCACAAAAGTCACATGACCTGTTTTACATTAAATCTAGATGATAATCTATGTGCCCTCATGGCTACTCATTCAGTTTAACTGTTTTGTTGTTGTTGTTTGTTTGATTGATTGATTGATTTTTGTTTACTTTTCTCTGCAACTACCACCTACCTTTCCCATTCTTTCCCTTTGTATACCTTGAGATGTAGTTTTCCGGTCCCAATGGCACTAGTTGGGTAGTTGCATATAATTTCTGATAGGATAACTGTTCCCCATACTTGTTGTTCTGTACTGAATTTATTGGCCCTGGTCAGAGTAATCCTTCTGCCAGGTGCACTTAAGAGCCATCATTTATCTCTACATTCTCATTTATTTCATTAAAGCCCTCTGTTTTGCTGAGATAGTTTTATTGCCATTGAATTTTAACAAAATTCCTTTAAACATATATTATCTGTGTGAATCTTCCCTTTTCTAATTTGAAACATCTTTTGTATTCATTTTTAAAGAATATTTTTTTAACTTTAAGGAAAACTTTCCATAATATAACATTCCAACTAGAACCCACAAAACTGAGTTGAAGGGTCTAACCTTTTCTTTCTTTTTCTATTTATTTCTTTATTTGCTTATTTATTTATTTATCTATCTATCTATTTATTTATTTATTTATTTATTTATTTATTTATTTATTTATTTAATTCTTCCCCATGGAGATCCTAAACAGTGTAGCTCTTATCACTGCCTTCTATTACTAACTCAAATCAATTATCTATGAGTAATTTATCTTATAGTTTCTTAATTTTGTTCAAGGCCTATCAAAAATCCTTTGGATAGTAAAGGTATTTATTGAAATTAGAAAATGTCACCGTTTCCCTGGTGAGTTCTCCCGCATGTCAGAGTGGTTCCCATTAGTTTAGGTCTCCTTCCAGGTTTGGGATGTGTCGCTCACTCTTAGTGGTCTAGGAAGCACGACCTCTGTCCACCTGCTGTGAACTACTGGCCAGTGTGCATTCTAAGTGTGCATGACAATGCAGAAGACTGTTGTTTGTGTTCTGAAATGCTTCAGGGGGTTGTCGCGCTTCCTGGCCCTCCTTCTCTCTCCTTTTCAGTCTTTATTGTGATTTTGCCCTCTGTGGTTTTCTTTGACCTTAGTCAACTTCAGTTCACAAATATTTGTGTTTGTGTCACTCCTTTCAAGAGAGAGTCTACATCCGCATAGTTTTATTACAATACCTTATTTAAAGTGGTCTACATTACAATTTGTTAGTAATCTATTATTGTTCTTAATTTATACATTAAAATTTTATAGGTATGTATAAGAGAAAAACTGGATATGAGGGTTTGGCCCTCTCCATTTTTGCATGTTCTCTTGGAGGCCTTGGTTTCCATCCTCCTTAGATAAGGATACTGCTAGAGACAGACGGTATTTGTGTGTCAGCATTCAGTCATCTATCGACTCAGTGGCTGTTTGCTGAATGTACAAACGTGTTCATGATCACGGATACACTATACATGTTCTCTGTCCTCCTGTCACTAGGCTAGTGTAAGTAAATGAGTATAGACACGTGGAACATACACAATTCTGCAAAGAAAGAGAAATTAAAATTTGATAAAATTCTCTCTGAAGATTGTTATAAGAACACTTTCTCAGTCTGTGAGTGAGAGAGAGTTCTGTGTTGGAGACAGTGTGGGAGGAACTGTAAAGGCAGGTGTGCAGGGTGGGGTGGGGTGGGGGATGGGCATGGAGCCATGATTCCTTCTATAGCTTCCGGAATAGATCAATGCCATGCTGTCAAGTCTGCTCTTAACAAAATTGATTTCCTCAAAAGATACATGTGACCCTAACATGTTCCTGTTGCTTTAATACTGGGGACACAGCACAGCATTCTCACTGAAAACGGGAGTGCTTTCTCGGCCGCATCGTAAAGTAAAACAATAATGTGATCAGGTTGGGAAGGCGCGAGTGTAGGGAAGTCATCTGAAATGTGACTGCCAGTGTGTTTTCGTTGAATGTGAGCTCCTTCTGAGCTTTGTGCAGTGCTGTATTGAACTCGCAGTCTCAAGCTGTCTTGATTAGAAAAAGATTTCAAAAGTAAGCGTGTAAAAGATGAAGACAAACTCTGTAGCCCCCCCCCCCCCCGGGCTCAAGTTGAGTGACCTGTGATTTTGTTCCTTATAACTTGGTCTAAACAAGACAAATGCTTGAAGGTGCCATTTATAACACAGAATTCTGACTTACTAAAGAGGAGTAGGCAGAAGCTATGAGAGCATCTATCAGCACGTGGAGGCAGCACACAGAGCATTACAGAGACAAACTAAGGCGCATTTCCTGCTTCCTCTTCTTCTTCGTCATCAGCAAATACTCTTATATAGAGAAAACTACACGCTCGAGAGGAGTGAACGCCACACAGTGTTGCACGAGGCAGGAGATAAAAAGCACAGATGTTCTCACACATAGCTCAGCTTTTTGGAATTGTTTCCTTGTGTTTCAGAGAGCAAAGGCACAAAGAACTACTTTGTGTTGTTTTTTGACAGCAGTTAAGTAAAATAATAATAATAATAATAATAACATACTTGAGATGTTCTTTCTTCAATGGCAAACTACAACTTTTAATCAAAAGAATGCTTTATAGAAAATTTTTGGTTGGAACAATGAATGTCGGAAATGAGCCAATACTACCACAAGGAAAAGTGCATTCAGACTACTGTTCACAGGGAGATCCTTAAAAGGATCCTGGGGGCAGAAATACAGGAAGTGTAACAAGAAACTATTGTTGCAATTTATTCTAAACAATGTGGAAATACTAGTTTTACAAAAAACAAAACAAAAAACACAATTATCACCAATAAAACATATTTGTTCACTTACAAACTTAAGATATAGGTTTTATTTTTTTATGTAACTTTTTAAATTTTTCAATTAAAATTTTTGAAATTTTATTTTATTAATTACACTTTATTCACTTTGTATCCCCCCCCCCATAAACCCCTCCCTCCTCCCTTCCGGGTCCCACCCTCCCTCCCCCTTCTTCACGCATACCCCTCCCCAAATACACTGATAGTGGAGGTCCTCCTCCCCTTCCTTCTGATCTTAGTCTATCAGATCACATCAGGAGTGGCTGCATTGTCATCTTCTGTGTCATGGTAAGGCTGCTCCCCCCTCAGGGGGAGGTGATCAAAGAGCAGGCCAACCAGTTTATGTCAGAGGCAGTCCCTCTTCCCATTACTAGGTAACCCACTTGGACACTGAACTACCATGGGCTACATCTGTGCAGGGGTGCTAGGTTATCTCCATGCCTGGTACTTGGTTGTAGTATGAGTCTCAGGGAAGACCCCTATGTTCAAATTTTCTGCTTCTGTTGCTCTCCTTGTGGGGTTCCTGTCCTTTCCAGATCTTACTATTTCCCACTTCTTACATAAGATTCCATGCAAATTTTTATTTTTTATATTAATTACAGTTTATTCACTTTGTATCCCAGTTGTAACCCCTCCCACATTCCCTCCCAATCATACCCTCTCTCTGTCATCTCCTCCCTGCCCCTAAGTCCACTTATAGGGGAGGTCCTTCTCCCCTTCTGTCTGACCTTAGTTTACCAGGTCTCATCAGGACTGGCTGCATTGTCTTCCTCTGTGGCCTGGCAAGGCCGCTTCTCCCTGGGGGGGGGGGGGGTTAAAGAGCCATCCACTGAGTTCATGTCAGAGACAGTCTCTGTTCCCCTTACTAGGGAAACCCACTTGGATACTAAACTGCCATGGGCCACATCTGAGCAGGGGTTCTATGTTATATCTATGCATGGTCCTTGGTTGGAAAATCAGTCTCAGAAAAGACCCCTATGCCCAGATATATTTGGTCCTTGTGGAGCTCCTGTCCCCTCCAGGTCTTTCTATCTCCCTCTTCTTTCATGTGATTCCCGGCACTCTACTCAAGGTTTGGTTATGAGTCTTAGCATCTGCTTTGATACACTGCTAGGTAGAGTCTTTCAGAGGCCCTCTATGGTAGCCTCCTGTCCTATTTCTTGTTTTCTCCTTCTTCAAATGTCTATCCCATTTGTCTTTCTAAGTGAGGATTGATCATCTTACCCAGGGTCCTCCTTCTTGTTTAGCTTCTTTAGCTGTCCAGATTTTAGTATGTTTATCCTATCTTATAGGTTTCGTATCCACTTATAAGTGAGCATATACCATGTGGGTCTTTCTGCTTCTGGAATACCTCACTCTGGCGCTTTCTCAGACAATTAGGAATAGTACTTCCTCAAGATCCAGCTATACCACTCCTAGGCATATATCCAAAACATGCTCAAGTACACAACAAGGACATCTGTTCAGTCATGTTCATAGCAGCTTTATTTGTAATAGCCAGAACCTGGAAACAACCCAGATGTCCATCAACAGAGGAATGGATACAGAAATTGTGGTACATTCACACATGGAATACTACTCAGAAATTAAACACAAGGAAATTATGAAATTTGCAGGCAAATGGTGGCATCTAGAAAAGATCATCCTGAGTGAGATACAGGTTTTCTAATCTACTTAAAAGTATATCAAATACTGTCTTTTTGATCATTGGACTTTATCTTACATGTATGAAAATACAGTGTTTTCCTTGTTAGTTTGCAAGGACAATGAATTGAGTTCATTGTTGGGTATTTATGGGCAAGTTGCAACAACAGCTTTGACTGTTCTATGACTAAGACTAAAAAGCAAAAGCCTTAATTTTGAGAGCACAATCATTCTACAGTTATGCTGCATACTGCATGGGTCTTAACTACATTCTTATAATGCCTAAAAAAAAAATACCTGTAAGGGCCAACGAAACTAAATGAACTTAGAACTGGATGTTTGTACCATGCAGTATTAAGTTGACATTTTAAACACAATAAAACATAGTAAGTCAGACATTAGCATTGATGAGTTATTCATATTTTATGGTGATAAAAATTCATTTAAAAACATTGCTTGTCTTTCCTTCATTTATTCTTAAATAGCACTTTGACATTTTTTCCCATGATAGTACCAGCCATGTAGAAAGTTACGATAAACCTAAATCCAGCAACCACTCTGTAGTTAATTCACACTCTTTCAGTTCTGAAATTGGGATTTTTTTTGTAATATGTTAAATATTAGACTAGATGGCTACTTACTTAAAGACAGACCAACAAGTGTGCTATTAACCTCCTCATTGACTCATTGCCTTCATGTTTAGAATGGATTTATTTGGCAACAATTTGAATCTCCTGATTGGAATTTGCCTTAAGCATTAACTAAGTAGTTATGGATTTGAGTTCCTGGAGTCTTTACAGTGAGAAATTTCAGTAGAAGTTCAGGTGCAAAGAGAACTAGCCATTTCTACTTGTTATAGAGTTGGAATTGTTTGTCTGGGGTCTGTGTTTAGGATGAGGGGATATAAAATAAATGTTTTATGTATATGAGTGTTTTCATGCATATATTAACATGCCCCATCTGCATGATGGTGTCCATGGGGACAGAAGATGGCATTAGATCCCCTGGAACTGGGATTGTGAGCCTCACTGTGGGTGCTGGGAACTGAACCTGGGTCCTCTGCCAGAGCAACAAGCACTCTGTAACACTGAGCCAGCTCTCCAGCCCCATGTAATAAAATCTTTTAGGTATACTATGTGAGACTAGAAGAGAAGCACACAAACACATAAAGAATAAAGCATTTAAAAATACAAAACGGCATGTCAGAAGGGTGTTATGTTGCCATTGTTGGAGTACAATTTATAAGAACGGCTTGGACTGGGTTAGCACTTTAGCTTGGTCTCATCAAGAAACAGAATGACAGAGGTAACGATCCTTGCTTGGGTATGAAGGACGGAGAAGACATCTAAAAGGAAAGGGGGGAAAGAGAAAGGGAAGCTGGAGAGCCGTGCTGGCTTGGGAGGATGGATTCCGATTGGTTGTTTTGAGTTAGGTGAGGAGAGCAGAAGTGGGATGCGTGAACGGTGACCAGCCTACTTCCAGCCTTGCAAGCCCGGAGCAAGGCCAGTCCTGAAAACTGACTTCATCTAGCGGAGTCAGATTTATGCTTGGGGTTCAAGAGGCTTGCTTAGCATACACGAAGCCCTGGGCTTGATCCCCGGCACTCAGGCCTCGGGTCTAGTGGAGAATGCTAGCCTTCCCTGCACTGAGGAGTGGAGGCGGAAGGATCCAAAGTCTGATGCCATCCTTGGCAATAGGAAGAGTTTACATCCGTACTTTCATACAAGAGGCTGTATCTCAAGATCAAATAAATGCAATAAAATAAAACGGATAGCATAAAATCACATAAAGAGTAGTTTTTAGCTAGGGACAAATATGCTCCCAGAGGATAGAGATACTTTTGACTGTCACAGTAGCAAGGGACTCAGTGGTATCAAAGGTCATGTGGACCTTTGCTTAATTTGTTAGCAGTATTCCATACTTCAAAACTTAAATCTTAAAAAATAAACATATAAATTATAATTCTAAATTTTCTCATTTTTATTTATAGAAGGAATAAAATCATGCTTGAAATTTGGAAAATTTCAGGTATACCTTAGGAGTTTCTGGTGGGGTTCTCTTGGAAAGCATTAAGAACCTGTTCATCTTAATAATTTTCTCCACAAAAGTGAGACAAAAAAAAATCTATGATGTGATGGCATGAGAATGCTAACAGTAATCATACCTTTCCCACTTTTTCTTCCCAGGCTTCACGAGGCTTGCTGCTCAGGCAGTATCTATTGTAATCAGCAAGTTACCTACAGTGATTGCATGCTTGCCTCCCTCAATTAAATACTTCTTTTTTCTGTCTGAGAGAAAAATGTCAAAAAACTTGCCTGAATTGAAGAAAGCTGGCCTGCTTGTCTGGAACTTGATTGTAATTATATGTCGGATATTTGAGGATGGGAACACAGTGGAACGTTTAACAGGTGCCTCCCTTGACAGATGGAGTAAGGAGAAACTGGGTTTAATTTGTGTGTGTTTGGAAAGTATCCTTGGAGAGCGAAACAGTGCGAGTCAACTGACCCAAAAGGTCATACTGCGCATTGAGCAGCAGAAACCCAACTGGATGGAGCGCCAGCTTCTGAAAGCAAGGACACTGAGCATCAAATGGTAAAGTGTGCTTGTTTCTTACACAGCTTCATCAAATAATTTCTCAGTACCAAAGTCACAATACACAACAGCAACAAAATTTTGTCAGATGGGCAGCAACGGTTATTTGGAAAAAAAAATCACAGGACCTTTGAGGAACACAGAAAAAGATAAGTTCTGCCCTAAAGGCGGGGCTCTTAGATGTTCCTGGTAAAATCTGAACCCCATTGATATTCGGGAACACTATCCTGGCTTAGGTTCCATCTTAAGGTTTCTGATTAAAAGGGTGTTGCTCAACCCAGGGGAATTTAGTTTCACTTGTTTTCAGTGTGCAACTGGGGTATCTAGTGCATAGCCCGAGGCATTTTGTAAATGGAGTGGGCACAGATTGAATTAAAAGAGAATTAATGGATATAAAAGGCTTTTTATTGCTTTCTGTGTACCTGATTGTCAAAAAGGTACACATTTTTCATCTGGTAATGTAAGAATCCCAGAGGGCAACTGGGGCATATCACTCACAAGCTATAAACACACCCAGCTGTTTCAGAATGGAAATGTCAGCTTTCTCATAGGTTTGTCACCAACAGCTAAGTGATTTGTGCCACTGCAAAGATTTTTAAGGGTCCCTGGTGAATTCAAATATGTATGTAGAGTTCTCCTGTGTTGAGGTTAGTCTGTAGGTATAAAAGTGCTTGATATTGATACAAGGATTGCAGTTCAGGTGGTCTACACATGACCAAGCCAGCCCATTGTTTGGACACCCCCACACACTGTCCCCCCCTAGTTACTGAAGGGATATTCAAGTGGCTAACAGACCCTTGGATAACTTTCTGCCTGAGATGACTGAAAGTCACCTGGAATAGGATGGCTGTTACTCATAAATGGCAGTGATGAGGAAGGAGGTCAGGCTTGAGAATCAGATGAGCAAATATGCATTCCTTGTAAAGGGGTCATTTTGTGCCCCTCTCAAAGTTTCAGTTTCAAGGATGATACCAAGCTGGCAGAACTGTTTTGAAAATGAAGTAGCAAAATTTTCAGCATCAAATTGAGAACTAGTAAGCATCTCTCACTTATAAACTCTGTTAAAATACATTGTGTGTTGCCAGATGTGGCAGTGGACACTCAGGAGACAGACGCTTGCTCTACATGGTGAGACCCTTTCTCAGAACACAAACAACCAAAGACAAAAACATATTGCATTTTCTCCTTAGCAGAACAGTAACCAGAACATTCTGCTCGTCCATGTTAATCTGTAATAATTCATTCTAATCAATACTCCGAATGTTAAGTAGCCCTGGTTTCTCTCATCTACTCACACAGAAGACTAGGCAGTTATTTTTGGTGTGTGAATGGGAAAGAATAACAATAGAAGGAAAGTCCTTAGTAACATTGACAGTGAGTGACCTTCTTAATCTTTATATTTGCATCCAATACCGAATTACAGGGTTGAAGGCAGTGACTAAAAGATTAAGGTCAAATGTCATTATTCATGGTAGTGGATATATTTAAAAAAAAAAAAAAAAAAGAGAGGAGAAGGAAGGCCAAACCCAGCAGACCTGATTATACTTACAAAGTAAAATGTATGATATTGCTGGTTTAGAACTCCTATGAATATCATCTATTTATAAAGTGATACTTTCAGGCATTCCTAGATTATTTTTTTTTCAGAAGGCAGTTCTTAAAGGAACACCAACGCATTTAGTATCCGCTAGAGTAGGATGCCATCACAGTAGGATGTAGCTGATTAGCTAGTGGTCAAAAGTTGGCTTTCTGTTGGCTTTTTCTTACAATGCAGCAAAAATGAGGATCTGCTTCTTTTTAAAAATGTTTTCTACTTCTCAGTGATTCTAAATAGTTAGATAACTAACACAACATCATGCCTTTTTCAGTTTCATAAATGATACTAATATACAAAAATGCAGACTTAAAGTCAGATATGTTTTTAAAAGACTCAAAATTGACTTAAGTTACTGTAGACGGCAAGTTCACTGAGCTTGTATGGTATAGATAGACCTCTTCTTGACCCTGATTTTAGAATGATTATCTGGGACACGCATGCATGTATGAGTGCGTGTGGGTACACAAGTGTGTGATGTGTGCATGCGTGCCTGTGTGAGTGTTGTGTCCCTATCTCCTCATCAGTTCGTCCCCTAGGTCTCCACATGAGGAATACGTATACACTCTGCAGATCAGTGTGTCTGCGGCAGCCAGAGGTTGCCTGGGCTTTACCACAGGCTTCTTTACAAGAAAAAATAATGTATGCAGCAATTTCAATTAAAATAATTTTCTGTTAAGTTACTCAAAAAGATTATCTTGGAAGTATGTAATATCATTCAGTTATGCTTTTTCCTTTTGCATTCAGATTCAGCTTCGATTTTATGAAAATAGCTGCAGTTGGGGGGAAGGCAGCTGTGTCCCTTGTCTTGCCCACTGCCTGAAAGCGTTACTATTCATTACAATAACCTTCACTTGTAGCAACTCTCAAGCTGTAAACAGTCAACTTAGATTCTGGAGAACACACAGCCACAAAAGTAAAGAAATGTCTGCCTTTGCAAAGTAATTTGTCGAGTTGAAGACTATTGTTTTTCATCATGGTGACCCTGACTTGGCTGGCTGGCTGCATATACAGATTAAGATTAATGCAGTTATTCCTTGGCTAAGGTCTGCCTCTTTCAGGGCACATTCTCCCTAATGACATGATTGATAGGCAGTCCCAAATCCAGAGAGGAACTCATTAATCATAGCATTGACTGAATCCAATCATTTGCTTCACCTGCGCAGTGATGGACAGGGAAGGGTACAGTTCAGGGGCTGACACTGAGACACTCCTTTGTCAGGGGGCCTCAACTTTTTCAATGTCATCTTCTGCAAAACCTGACAAGAAATTTTGCCTGCAACATGTCTGCATCTTCAAAATGATATGTGCAAATTTCTCTCAGTGTAGCAATGTCTTTTACAAATTTGCTCTTGCTAATGAGCATTTCTAAGTCAGTAGGAATCACTTTATTTTCTATTTCTTGAGCAAGACTTATGTAGTCTTAAATTTCCTTTGTGTGTGTGAAAGAAAGAGGGGTGTTTTGGAGCTCATGTGGAAGCAATATCAATGTTAATGTCCAGCAGCTGGGGATCATTTGGAGTCTTCAGGTCAATGGCACTGACTCTTAGCAGAACTAATTTTATAATCATGGCAAAATCTCAGCAATGAACTGCAGCATTCAGCTGATTACACCACAGTAAATTTCATTTATTCTGGAAAACAGTATAAAACCTACATGCCTACAAGATACTTAGGTCGCAAAGTCTAGCACAGACTAATAGCAGTTACAATGAGAAAGCCGGTGTGGAGAACAGCTGGGAATAACTGTCACATGTTTACACGGGCGTAGCTGGAGGTATTTCACTTTTTGTCATCTCTTACTGGCATGCAAATACTCCCCAAACTCAGAAAACTTAACAAAGAAATACTTCATATCTGTAAAATGTGTCTATATTCTAGGTAAGATGAGAGTAGACTTTGGGTGGTAATAAGAACAGAGTAATGATTTTTGCTAAGTGTCTTATAAAAAGTAAGTAGGAGAGGGAGTATGTATTTTTTTTTAAGGCAACAGGTGTCAAAGGTCAGTGTAAAATACTCAGTGGTAAGCCTGGGTCTCGAAGCATCCAGCCTCTATTTAACACAACAGACTCCCCGTTTCAACATGTTAATTAGTCTTTAACATGTTTAGCACAGGCATAAAGAGGAATGTACAAGAGACAGAATACTAAACTTGTTTCTGGCATCAGAGATTCTTTTTTGTCCTCACATACAATAATACAAATTATTTCTTACATGTTCTTGAAAAGAAATGTTTTGTTTTCATCCTGTGATTATAGCAATTTCAACAATTGCAGTAATGGGAAGTGTTTTATAGACAGGAGTATCAATTCAACAAAGAACTCTTTTAAAAGAAATGATTCCGAATTTAAACCTGCTCTCAGGTGCTTTGTTCGCAGGCCCTGTGTATTGGAGCAGTGGTGGTTTGGGAAGGCATACCTATTTGAAGAGTCTTTATGGGTACAAGACATGCATTTACTCTACACACTCAACCTCTGATTCTTTCCATCTCTACAGTCCCTCATCACTGATACATATTTGTCCTTTGTGTTTAGTGCATTCATGACGATGGAGGAGAGCTCAGGCTTAGAAGGAGATGCCGCTCTTGTACTGACTGAGCAGAAAACAAATGCGACGGTCCTGGATCTCTGCCACAAACCAGGTGGCAGTGAGTACCTGCAGCAAATTTATCACATCATGCGGCTCAATGAGGTAGGGAAACGGCCTTTTTACCGAGCAATTAGGTGTGTACTGGCCTGAGGCAGCGTCTGCTGGCAGCTAAGGGTTAGTCAAGGAGGTGATAATACTTCTTAAAGTCAATACTAAACTCAATATTGCATTATTAATAGAATCTATTTAGCCCCGGCTGTTCTGCATGTACAGAAAAAGGCTTCCTGTAACAATGTAGGTTTTATTTATATGATTTAAACAATAACACGGCTCATAAACTCAGTTCACTTCTGAAATATAGAGATGAGAGTTGTAGTTTGGGAATTGTGTGTTTGTGGCCCGTTCAGCCGACAAATACCAGGAGAAATCTGGTTTTTGTAGAAAAGAAGGATTTTCTAAAGAGAGACATAGCTATTTTCCTGGAACCTTCATTCTTGGGTTAATAAAGTTATAGACTTTCTATGTAATATAAAAAAAAACTTACAAAACCCTCAAGTCATCAGAAAATATTGAGTTTATGACTTCTTTCTTTTCTTCTTTCCTTCCTTCCTTCCTTCCTTCCTTCCTTCCTTCCTTCCTTCCTTC
>NW_026587759.1:2420571-2472900 GCF_907164565.1 Psammomys obesus
TTCCTTCCTTCCTTCCTTCCTTCCTTCCTTCCTTCCTTCCTTCCTTCCTTCCTTCTTTCCTTTCTTTCTCTCTTCCTTTTCTTCTTCTTTCTTCCTTTCTCTCTTTCTCTCTCTCTTTCTTTCTTTCTTTCTTTCTTTCTTTCTTTCTTTCTTTCTTTCTTTCTTTCTTGTTCCTTCTTTCTTTCTTTCCTTGAGACAGGGTCTTACTGTTTAGCCTGACTAGGCTGGAATCTGCTTTGTAGACCAGGCTGGCCTTGCACTCAGGGAGATCTGCTTGCCTTGGTCCTTTGGTTTTAGGATTGAAGGCTTACACTATCATTTCCAGTTCTGCTTGTGGTCTCTATTTGGGGAACTCAGCAATTTCTTCCTGGCTTTGGCTAACTGAAATCCTCCCTTGGAAAGTCATGTTCATTAAGGGTGATTCTGTTTTGTCAGTTAGATCGGCTGAAGCAATTCTTGTGATGACTGAGACACAGATATCATGATATGGTTACCCTCAGAGCCTTATTTCTTTGGTGTCACAAGCTCTAAGGAGATAAATAAGGACGGACTGTAAGAGGAGCAAGAAGTTTGATGAGCACTTGTCCTCTAGGAATATTGGAAAGTACACCTATAAAGTCTTACCAACATGACTGTCTAAACCTGAGCTGAACAAGGACACCAGCAGTAGACACGCCAAAGTGGCCTCAGTACTACACAAAGAACCACAGGCAACTAAGGCATGCTGAGGGTGGGGGAAACAGTCTTCAGGGAAGAAAGAGAACACCAATTGGATAACCACCTTGTTCTTTAGACCAGGGTTTCTCAAAGAGTGAGCTTCCACCCTTTGGGAGTGTCAAACAACCCCTATACATATCAGATACTCTGCTGATCAGATATTTATATAGTTCATAACAGTAGAAAAATTACAGTTACAAAGTAGCAGAGAAAATAATTTTATGATTGGGGTCACCACAACATGACAGACTATATTAAAGGTCGTAGCATTAGGAAGGTTGAGGACCCGTGCTTCAGACAGCCTCTCAGTCTCAATCTGGAGCTAGCATCCCTGCTGTCTGAGTCTCCTCCACTTCCCTAAGGACCCCACTGCTGTGGTGGAAGGTGTGTGGCACCATGCTTGGCTTTCTATGTAGATGCTGGGACCTGAGCTCAGACCTCATCCGTGTACAGCCAGTGCTCTCACCCACCGCGCCATCTTTCCAGTCTCAAGACACTGTTGCTGCGTTATCGTATGTGCACCTGTGTGTGATTATACACATTGGGACGTCAGAGGACACATTTGCAGAATGCTTTCTTGCCTTTCACTTCACATGGATTCAGAGAACAGATTCCTTCAGATCACAAGGGCTGTGCAGAAGAGCTTTGATTAAATGAAACGTCTGGCTGGCCCTGGAAACATACTCTCCTGAGGACTGATGACTACCAGTGCAGCAAAGAAAACTCAGGAGAAAGTGTTTTTTAGAACTGGCAGGAAATTTACTTTTTTGTTAAGCAGTGGAAGCAGAAAAGTATAAATATATCAATGGAAATGAGTTAAGAAAAATTGTTCATAAATTGTTCTTTTCCAATGAGATTTTTTATTCCTTAAAAAAAAAACTTTTAAATTTGATGGAGAAAATTTTTGTTTCTAGTTTATACCATAGTCATAAAATTATAATTTCATGGATTTATCATTACCTAATCATATTTAATAAGAGACTTGTGCCCTTACATAACTGATCTAATAAGATGCTGTGCAGTAAGAAAGTTTAAGAAATCACTGTTATTGATAACTAAAGTAGTACTTTATTTAGATTTTTAGCATTTAAGAACTGAAAATTGCCTTCCATAATGGACACGATGTACATTCATGAAGGTATAGACACACACACACACATAAGTATGGTGAACCAGGGCAAGATTTGGTGGCTTCTTGTCACAGATGCAATACTCACGCCATGAACCCTCAGGCGCTTCCTCTCACCTTTCAGAGCCCAACATGGAGTGTGGCATTGGGCTGGAATATTTCAAACTTTGAACTTCTTTTCCACCCCCTGAGACTCCTGCTCGCGTATGATTTGATTTGGTGATGGCTGAGAGTCTAGCAAGCTCCCAGGCGAGGCTGCCACCTGTGCAGTGCAGAAGGTAGCAACGGTTGGGGATGAGCCCTGGAGTCCTTTGCAGCTTTGACATCCAAAATGTGTGCAGGCTGCAAACCTCACGTGGAAAAATGCATGGTGGTATATTAAAAGGCAGGCAAACCTTTATTTTAATTTATTAAATGCATTTACTAATAGCAAGCATTTGTTAGGTTGATGGTATTCTGTTAGTCGTTTTAATTTGTTGCCTTCCAAAAAGAGTCTCATAAAGCAGATTCAGGATATTCACCTTACTTATTCATGGGCAGAAAATGAGCTGTAATGCAGGAGACTGTCTTTTCTTGTCCAGGACTGCACCAGCACTTAGATGATTAGAATTACGTATTTTGGGTTTCTGTCGAGCCTTGATAGTTTTCAGTCCTCAGCATAGAAATTAAGTGTGTAGGAATTTGCAATATAAGTAGTCCCTCCCAGACTGAGACTCCTGACAGTAAAACCAGGATGCTTAGTGCTCAGCTGAGCCCAGAGTGTGGAGCAACTATATTTAATGAATGAATGGGCAATCTTTTCCTGTGCATAGTCATTTCTGGAGTTATGGTTTGGTAGCCAGACATGCTAAAATATGAAGTCAATGGCGAGACAATGCCTGGTCAAATGATTGTGACACACCAAGCTGTCATTTATCATAGGAGAATTTGTTAAATGTTTTTAAAACTATGCAGTACGTTAGCTTTAACTTGCTTTTGATAGCTTTATTGTGATAGTGATATGTACTCAGCTATGTATCTTTGGGGTGTATTTTCTTCCTGAGGCAAGCTGTAATCTAGATAATGTATTGGAAGGGTGAGCCAGAATATTGACCAGTTTATTTTTTTAATTAATTATTTTTTATATTAATTACAGTTTATTCATTTTGTATCCCATCTGTATCCCCCTCCCACATTTCCTCCCAATCCCACCCTCCCTCCCTCATCTCCTCCATGCCCCTCCCAAAGTCCACTAATAGGGGTGGTCCTCCTCCCCTTCCATTTGACCCTGGCTTATCAGGTCTCATCAGGGCTGGCTGCATTGTCTTCCTCTGTGGCCCAATAAGGCTGCTCCTCCCTCAGAGGGAGGTGATCAAAGATCCAGGCACTGATTTCATGTCAGAGACAGTCCCTGTTCCCCTTCTGAGGGAACCCACTTGGACACTGAGCTGCCACGGGCTACATCTGAGCTGGGGTTCTAGGTTATATGACCAGTTTATTTTTAAAGAGAATATACACTTCTCACCATCCTGACCAGAGCATCTTTCCCTGAAGGAATATTTAAAAGAACAATTGAGTGCTATGAATGGTTCAGAAGAGAAGCCATTGGCAACCCGACCCGTGAAGACGGCCTTCAGACATGAAGATCCGCCTCCCACTTTCAACCCTCTCCATGTGCACAAGGTCTTTACTGAAAACATGCTAGATCAGGTATGTAGAAAATAGGTGTCAAAGTCAACTGAAATGTAAGGCTTCTGTATGTCAAAAGTGAAAGGACACACCCACATTTTATACTGTATGTATAGCTCCTCTCCTTTTTGTTTAAGAAGCGAAGCTCACTTTTATGTGGCTTTTTAGTAAATTAAAAGGTGGGTTAGGCTATGTATTATTTATTTATTTTGCCCTAAAATTATTGCAGTGGTATTATTTAACCCACTATCAGAAATAATGAGACACAGATACTTGTTAGATTTTATAACTGCCCTATTACCTTTGGCTGGGCAGATATTTCTACCTATCCTGTCTCAAAACCCTCACCATCCATATCCCAGCCCCCAGACAGTGCCATTGGCCTTTACCATACTCATCTGGGCTACTTGCCATCCATAATCTTATAAATATTTGCTTATTTTTTTTATCTTAGTGTTTTCTCCATCCACACCATCCTTTGAGTCATTCTTCCTGGCCCATGTGGTGGCTTCTTCACACTCGCCCATGGTGGAGTCCTCCTTCCTCCTCTCCTGTCCATCTGTCTCCCCTGATTCTCTTGAACCCAAAGCCTGGGGACCTTAGCCACGCCTACCTCATTTTGCCCTGCCCGGGTATGGGTATAGGCCATTTAACCAACCAATCAGGTATAATGTCTTAGGGAGGTTTACACAAGGATAGGTGTATCAGGGAGTAACCAGATCTTGAGGGCCAGCAACCAGCATCAAGATAAAGCATTTATCTTTATCAAGATAAAGATAAAACAACCCCCTGAGAGTCTGTCCCCTCCTTCAGGACACATGTTCACTCAACATCTCTCTGATTCTGTGAATGTATCAGCTAAATTAAAAAGCATTTTAGTGAATGATAGGGCATTGAGCCCCTATTATAAATGGCATGAGATAAATTTGCTTTTTATAACCTTAGACACATCACAAATTTAAAATGGATTTTCTAATGACTTTAAGGCAAAAACATTTAGAATAAAGTCACAATGGTAAACACAACATATTTTTAAAAGTCAGATTTTGCTGTTGTTTAGCTGTGTACTTTAGTAATTTCATTGAAAAATTATTCATTTCTTTTGCTTTGTTTGGTCTTTCCTCTCTCTCTCTCTCTCTGTGTGTATATGTGTGTGTGTATCTGTCTCTGTCTCTGTGTCTCTCCCTCTTACATCTCTCATCTCTCCAGAATCCTCTTGACAGACAGCTTGAATTAGCAGGGCAGAAGAGAAGGCTTGCTTGACCTAGAGTGCTGATGAAAATAAGAATTAAAACACTGGCCTAATTTGGCATGCAGATAATACTTTAACCATGCCTGCTACAGCTTTCGTCCACATTCATCAATACTGTAGCAGAATAAGACCTTCAGATGCTGACAACCTGGGGCAACTTCTCCTGCTCTATGACAGGGCTGTAGCGCTCGATTTATCAGCAGTGACAAGGGAGAGCTCTGCTTAGATTTCAAAGATCATGCTGTAGTTTTATGATCCAAACCATTTAGTTTTACAGAGCATACACCACGGTAAGGCTTTTGGCTGCTTTCTTCTACTGCACATTAGATTACTCTAAGTCATAAATAATTATTGTAGCTATTAAATCACTCTTACATCATTTAAATAAATAGCATGTTAACCAAGTTCTAAATTGAGATTATTTTTCACAGTAATTTTTCTCCTTACTCTGCTGTGAAATTACCTATTAATGAGAGAAAAGAATCATGTATGCTTTTACACTTGGAAGTCCTTATAATTTTCCCCTTAAAACAGTTTCTTAATAAAAGAAAACAACAACAGTGCCCCACTGTAAGTAAGCCCCATCCTGGTGCCCAAGGCTCAGCACTTCCCAAGGTTTCTGTCTGTGGTCCACTCTAGGTACAGAGTTGTGAAGCGGTGTCGTAGGCGCAAAGCTGGCGAGTCACAGTGTTCGCTTTTCCGAGTCACGCGTCCAACAAAACTGGTTGGGTAAATGCCACTAACACTTGGAGAAATAACAAATCAAGAAATTGATTTCTAATTTATAAGGAATGACTACATCCCCAAATGGATTTATAAACTAATTGCTGTCTTATTGGAATAAACGCCTCCTTCTGTGGACTTGGTTGATGTTATCTGTTGAAGTCCTTGTTCTGAGCCCGCCCGGCTTAGTTGGTGTGTCGCAGCTGGGCCTTAATTCACTGATCATGTTAATTCTGATTAATAACCAACAACAGCGTCTTCTCATTTATCAACAGGCGGTCACAGCAACATGGCGCTGGGACTGGTCAAACTTGCTGCCACACTACCTGGGACTGGATAAGTCGACCTTTGGTGCACTACTCAAAAACAGGTGAAAAGACGGTAGTGCGGGGCTCGGGAGTGTGTATGGAGTGTGCATGTCAACGGGAGAGGAGTGAAAACATTTTATTGGCAAAGTAATCTCTTGTTTTATGTTTAGTTGCTCATCTTAAAAAACAGGACTAGTTATTGGTACACCTTCACAATTCTATTTCCCGTAATGAATATTTACAAAATTAGTTGATTTTTGTCTTAATTCTATTTTTTACTTTGTATATTGAATGGTTCACTATTGTAAACACAAAAAGTTACTGACCTGAATGTCATTATCAGGGTATACCTTTGTTTACAGGAATTTCATGAGTGCATGCAAAATGCCAGAGAAAATCAACCAGTGTAATCAGGGCAAATGTAAGAAAGACTGTCAAGACTGAATTTTATACTTTTCAGCCAGTTATTTTGGCACTGTCTTATTATACCCTCATTTGCATATTGTTTTAAACACACACACATACACACACACACTTTTATTTTCATTTTTAGGCTTATAGCTAAATATGAGAATTGATTTCTGCTTAATCTTTGTGTTGTATCCTTATATCTTTGCAAAAATATTGAATATCATTTCCTTGAATAATGACAAGGACATAGTAGATTTTTATGTCATCCTTGAGAAATCTGAGCATGTGAAAAAGCTTGTCTAAGAAAGATTGAAGTATTCCAAAATGAATGTTTATAAAAAAAAAAAAACAACAAAAAACCAAAACACCAATATTAGCAGTAAAAAATTATACCTCATATAGACGGTCATAATAGTATTCTAATATTTTGCATATAAATTAAGATCATTTGTCTATTAGGACCACCGTGCAAGAATAACCACTTTCTTCTTGGAGGACAGAGCCTTTCCCTCAGCATGTAGCCTGAGAGCTATTCATTTTTAGTGTGTGGTGGAGGTCCTCTAGTCTTGTACCCAGGTTATCTGGAACTGTGAGAAATGTGTTGATGAAAGGGAGGCCAAGGCCCCCTGTTGAACCAAATTATATGTTGTGTTCCCAATATTAAATTATTATTTGGAAATAACCTTGAAAAGAAGCTTTTTTCCCCTGCTCGTTGGAAAGTTTTGAGTTTATACAGATTGACCATTCTAATTTCCTAATTTTTATTTAGTCATGAATTTCTGCTGCTAATCAACTAAAGAGCACTCTAGGGACAGGATAGCCTTGAACACACACTGCATTTGTATTATATGTGAGCCATCTAAGTAATTTCTCTTTTAACAGAAATTCATGTTATCTGTTTAATAAGTATATTTTAATACTATATTTTAATTATGTCACTGAATATCAAAGTCTATTTTCCTGAGATATGTACAGCAGTGAGTAGGAGTTTAAGAAAATTACTCTGGAATAACAGGTCAGAGCAGTTCCCTTGGAAAAGGCTCATGAATCTTTAATAAAAGCAGCTAGAATCTCATCTTAGTAAGAACCTTGGATTTTTAAAGAACGGTATGAAAAGCATTCTACTGAAAACTCTGAGACACCACAAGCAACAATGAGCCTAATTGATTTACCCTAGAATGAGGAGAGACACCTGAGAGTAATATCAGCTATCACTTCATTTGTTTTAAGAATCTTAGTTATGGGTTTGGATTGACACTGAGCAAGTAAGGAAATGGTTTCTGTTGTTTTTCCCTAGAATTCTAAAGCACTCTCTCTCTTTCTGACGTATCTGAAAATGCTGACTTTTTAAAATCGTGTTTTCAGTTTTTGATAGCGTGATCACCTGAAGGGGCCGTGATTGAAAATGAGAGTGCAGAACAATGAACCTTTAGAATGAGGGCTGTGCCTGTCGCCCAAAGTCTACAAGCTGACATTTCTTACCTGCAGTGTCGTCTCATGTTAGGCAATGCCAAGGCGGAGACTGCAGAGCAGCTCAGCTGTATGCGTTCCATTCTCTGGTGCCAAATCACCAAGTACATGAATGCTCACTCCCTTCTGCTTCTTTCCGTGGTGATAACGTCGTAGCTACTGTGGCGTGCATGCATGAACGAGGCTGTGAGTGTTGTCTATAGACATGATGCTGTGAGGCGGACTGATTTCAATATACAAACATAAAACTGTTTGGGAGGACAGCATCCACATGATTCCCTTCTAAAAATGCCCTTGTGACCAGACCAGGCCTCCCTCATCCCAAGAACAAGACAAGCATAATAAAGTAGGATTGCTGGGTTCTCAGGAGCTTATCTTTGACTTTAGATTTCTAGATAGAGAAAAGAAATTATATAGCTACTCCATGAAGTTGACATACCACGAGTGTTAAAATATTTGTAAGTCAAAATACATTTGCAGGAAGGTGTCCAGTGTTATTTTTGTCAGGTACTGAAGAGTCATTGTATCTCAGTTGGCAGAGGACTTTTGTCATGTATGAGGCCCTATGTTTAATCTAGTTCTAAAATAAATAAATAAATAAATAAATAAATAAATAGATAAATAAATAAATGAATGAATGAATGAATGAATGAATGAATGAATGAATAAATAAATAGTTTTGAAATAGAGGCCCTAGACCACCAAGTTTATGGAATTTTCAGGCCTAAATCAGTACTTCACAAGACAGCTATCAGGGCCTAGAACACCTAGGCTTAGGAGACAATTAGGGAGAGAAACATCAAGAATCAAGAGGCCAAGAAGGCCATGCATGAGAAAGAACTCCGAGCTGAGCACTGGGAGGTAGTTTATATGTATGCAAGAGAAATGTAGGTCTCAGCAACATCTGTATCTAGAGCTTTTCTGGCTGTTAGTGCATGGGCTGGTTCTGTGCTGACTCCAAAGGCAGAGTAAAGCTTGAAGTGGCCACCTCAACCCTTGTCAGGGTGTGCCTTGGGCCTGGCAATAGCCTCACATTAAAGTGCCTCTCTCTAATCCAGGACACCCTATGGGTTGCTTCTTCAGGTTCCTTGTATTCTCTCTATTATTTTCCATAGTAAGGCCCCCCAGCAATTCACAAGGACAACACCATTCCATCTGGGGCAAGTGTTCTTGCCTTATCACTTACTTAAAAGAACCTTGTGTCACCTTACATTCTGTTCTCTGCAGTGTTTCTTAACTAGTTGTAATCTGAAATCTAAGTTTTCATTTAGATTTCCTTTTCAAACATATGCTTTACAGTAAAGCATAAATTCTATGAGATTAGCACTGTAGCTGCCTTGTTTCAACACCGATAGCACTGCCTCAAACAGCCTGGACACAGAGTGGGCTCTAGGCAGCGCTAGCTGGAATAATAAATGAAGACTAGGAATTCACAGGAAAGGTTGGCTCCTGGCAGGTGAGCACAGGGTGGGTTGTCCCTGAATGTGATTCTATATTAATGACCACATTTGTATACAAAATGTTCTCTGATAAATAGTAAGTTAAAAAGCTATACCAATGTATATTTATCCTTCACACTTTCAACATGTGGAAGGCAGGCAGGTTAGTTGTAATCTTTCTGTTTAAAATGTCCGGCTTATTTTTATTACATGAAATTTGGCTCAGATTAAAAGCACAGGAAACTGGTCTTTGTTGTTAATTAATTGGCCCATTTGAGCCATAATCCTGTCCGCAACAATGATTGCTGTTCAATATCTGATTCATAAGTCTTCCAACGTTGGAGGGAAAGGGTTTGTGTTTGTTAAAGGACACTAAGCCTGGGAGGGAAAAACTTTAAGGTGGAGTTAGCAGCCAAGAGTATCTAGTCTAGCCTTTGCAAATTAATTATGGGTGATTTTTTTTCTGCAGCATTTGAAAGAACAGAAGTATCTGAGATTTTATGAAAGAGATCCTGAATATGCATCAATGATATACATGTTTCTACTTAGAAAGTTTGCCACTGCAGAGAATAAAAACTCCTTGGAGGTTCACAAAATCAGCGCGTGGTTTACTTCTACACATTTCCCTTTAGTGTTCTGGAAGAGCAAGTGCTGGGGTTGTACATTGATCTTTTGAAATAATAAAGGTTCTTATCCCTGCTTCTTACTATTATGTCCCTTCTTCCATTTTCTCTCACTTTAAAATAAATCCAGCCCATTAAATGAGGTGGTGATTGCATTTCTGGAGAGTGCATGGACGGCATGCCCTGTTCCTTCCTCGTGGCAGGTCTCCAGACTGCCATTTGATATCGTTTGCCTTGTCAGTGGGTCGGATTTATGTTGCTTCTTTTTTCTTTCTCTTATTTACTCAGACTAGTTCCCAAGAATTGTGTTAAAAATATCTTTGAATACAGTAGAGTGCTGTGCTGTTTTAGCTATGTAAATATACTGCATATGAGTTTGGCTTCAAGTTGAGCAAACACAATTAAATGTGATGGCAGGAACAGCCGAAGGGGCGGCAGTGGCAGATTCCTGGCTGTCACTTTGGTGTCTTTCCAGGTGGACAATAACCCTGTGTTTGAGAGGAAAGTGAGATCAGAAAATGTGCTAAAAAGAGCTGTTGATCCATGGAGATGCTTGCCTTTAATAACAATTATTAAGTGACTTTGTCCTTATCAAATTATAGTGTGTGCCCTACCATGGGGAGACAACAGGAATTATCATCTCTGGCCTCAAACTGCACACCCTGTACTCCCAAGTGGCCATTAGTAGTCATGGCTGCCATTAATACAATGTTTATAGTTGCTTAAAGCAGTAAATCCCTGGTGCAGCAGCAGGCAGCATGGTCACAGAGACATGGGTTTAGGGGAGAGGCGAAGCAGATCTTAGAGTGCGCACATCCCAGTTGTTAATGCATTACCTACGCCAGGACAGTCAGATTTGCTGTCTGGGGGTTGTTGTTGCTGCTGCTTATTTTGTTTTTTGTCATGTTCCAGCTCCACAGAGGTCCCATTTCTCCCCACCTCAACCGAAAGGCCTGGGCTTGCTTACTCCCCCCTGGCTGCACCCCCATCCAGAACTCTTACAGCAGCACATTGTTAGCACAGAGATTGCCTTATATATTCTTAGGATAAATCAAGTTTAACACTGGAACTAAGGGGTTTGGTACACAATCAAATTGATTCATGAATATACCATTTTCTAATGAGAAGTATGTATATCTATTCTTTGTGGTACAAAAAACATTTTCACAAAATTACCCTTTGACCCTTACTATAATCATGAAAATAAAGACAAGTGTGAAGGACAGTGCAAAACATTAAATAACACAAAGTGTCACAGAAATTAAATTAAACTAGTTCTCAAGTGAAAATCCTTATTTCAAATCAGTTGACTTAAGTGGGATTTCCTTCTCCTGGTCAGCTTTTCTTTTCTTTTCTTTTCTTTTCTTTTCTTTTCTTTTCTTTTTTCTTTTCTTTTCTTTTCTCTTCTCTTCTCTTCTCTTCTCTTCTCTTCTCTTCTCTTTTCTTTTCTTTTCTTTTTTTAAAGTTGTGTACTCCTAGCAATAGTATTGATGATAGTGAAGTCAATGGAGAGAGTCATTGACTTTAACTGTAACCCAATGAGAGAGAGTCAATGGCTTTAACTATAACCCAACAGTAAGCTTTTAAGATAGATCAATGTCATCATCATTTTATTAGTAATAAAACCGAGGCACCAAGGCACAGAACTCTAAATAATGGTGTTCAGATTCAAGTCCAGGTTCTTAACTACTTTTGTCTAATGATTCTATAGAGCTCAGCTTTAGTCAACCCACATTCTCAAGCATCTATTGTGCTCAAGGCATTTATTTGAAACATAATAACAATTTTCTAAGGAATATGCTTAAACACTGACGGCCTGGGTAACATTTCAGTCAGCCCAGGATCACATATATGGTAGGACCTTAGGAGATAAGACTATCCCACTAACATTGAAGCCATCTTAGCTCGATCTATGATCTTAGCACAGTGACAAAATATCCTAATGACACAGTTCTCAGAATGTGTCCCTATCATCAAGCAACACAGTAATGTACTTTGATGGGTCTCTTAGTGTTGCCGACAAACTTAACTAATGCAATAAGATTCAAATTACTTAATAAGAATCTCCCATAGTTCCTTCTGAAAGTCCGCTTTTGCTTTTGTTATCTTTAATTCTTTTGAGAAAGAGAGCCCTCTATGTTGAGAAGTTGAAAGATAAACAGTACTTGGATTGGGCTGGCCTCAGGGCTATGACCGGACTATTACCAGTGGCTTGGAGAGGAACACCAGTGTCTTGATGACAAATTAACAGGAATACAGAACTACTTAAGGATGTTAAGAACATTTAAGGTATGGGGAATATAGTGGCTATGGAAAACAGGTTCTTATATATGGCAAGATTAAATAACTGTGAGTTATGTAAGTTAACAAGGATGCAATTTAAACAGTGTCTCCATTACTCAGTGAGAAAATAGACAACCTAAATAAGTATGTTAAATGCTACTGACAGAAATGCAGAATTGGCAACATTTGGATGAAAGGAAGGTATAATAATTTTCTCAAAAGCAGCCTTGGGAGAATTTTTTGCTTGTCAGATTGAACCAAAATTCACTTTGTAATAAATTTTCATCTGCCTAATTATGCATTCACATGCTGGCACTTTGGGGTTCTCGCAATGGATCAAAAGCTATTTAAAACCTTGCTTGCATAGAACACACTTTCTTTTCAATGACTACTCTGTAAGTATTTTCCCCGTCAAACACTGTTCAGGCTCCAAAGCCTCTGTGATGTTCTCCTGTAAAAGTTTTAACACAGGTTCCACCAGGAGTGGCTGCTGTAGGCCCATTGATTCAGCCTGACTGAGGATGAAAATACTGTGGGCATCTGGAAAGTGTGTTGAATGCCATGCTTTTATATATATATATATATATATAAAAGTGATATATATATATATCACTAGCAACATAAAATGAGGAAGTGATATCTTTGAAGATATTTTCCTATGATATAATTGTGAGATAAATTTGTCTATATTTAATTGTCTATACAATTAAGTATTAGAGCAAACCTGAGGAACAAAACAGGACTCAAGATGAATCTTCTGTCCTTCACATTGTTTCTACCAGGTGTTCTGTTTCAGAGATGGGAAAGTATAGCACAACCAGATAGACCAGCGGGAGGCACTGTAATCAGAGTTCAGCAGAGGTAACACCAAGGCTTGAGAAAGCTGGTGCTGTGGTTGGCATAGAAAACGTTCCTGAAAGGCTCCTGTGCTGGAGGCTTCTCCCCAGCCTGCGGTGCATTTGGAAAGTAGTGGAACCTTTAGGATATAGGGCCTGGTGGAAGGAGTTGAGTCAGTGCTGGGGAATGCTTTGCAAGGTTACATTTGGAACCCAGTCCCGTCTCCTTCTTTGTTTTCATGTTGCCATAAGGTAACAAGCTTTTCTGCACTATGTACTCCCCTCCGTGGCGTCTTGTTTCATCACCGGCACCAAAGCAATGAAGCCAGCTGGGTGTGGACTAAAATTTCTGAAGCCAGCAGACAAAATAAGCCTTTTTTGTTATTAAGTTGCTTATCTCACGTATTTGGTCATAGTAACTGTCTGATACAGGTAGAGTGAGGCATAAATGTTATCTTAGCAAAACAGTGTTTTCTTCACTGCATTTTCACTGCTAAATTTTATTCACAACGTAGAGACAAGTGAATGGATGTTGGCCGCTTAGGACAGAGTTGCAGACTGAGTTGATAGACGAGTATGTGGTATAATAGGGAGTCATGGTCCTCTCAGGCTTTTTACTCCAGAATAGTGAGCGTAAGATCCCTTCTTTCAAATCCTTGACTCACTATGACCCTAAAGTTTCTTGGACACAAATAAAGCAATTGCAGAGCTTGTGCGATGCATAGATCAAATGGCCTTGGAGTCTGCTACTATAACCCAATTTGCCTTATTTTGCACAGCGTCAATGGGATGCATCTTCGTAAGGACACTTTTGGCATGTGATTGATGGCTCTGGTGTCAAGATGGGCTAGTTTAATAGTGGCCTTGGAGAGGTGTGCCCGATCTGTCTTGCTCTTCATCACTCTGTTCTCGCAGGCTGTTCTGGAGTGGCACAGTCTGCTATTTAGTGCTTAAGTTTGTCTCTGAACAGCAGTGGGAGTGCCCAGGGAGGTGGAGGAGCTGATTCCACATGAGCTGCTGTGTTCAGGTTTCTGCTCCAACCTGACTCTTCTCAGGTGACCTTAAAATAAATTTAGATGAAATGAAGTAAAATTGTTTGCTGATTAATTGTCTCTTGTTAGCATTTAGCTAAATCTAGCAAGGATTTTAAAGCCAGCTGAAGTTGTGTTTCAGCAAACGTATGTACGTAGAAATGCTCCTTCATAACAACCCTGAAATGTTTATGAGATGTGCGATTTCAATGCACTCATTGGAAATAATGTTATTCTACAAAGTAAAGGCATCCATAATGTTGCTACAAGGGAGAATATTTGCTTCCTCTCACACATTTTATTTAATAATTTTACTTCTTTAAAAGGAAAACAGCACACAATTTGAAAATGCAATTTCCCTGAAGTGTTCGGTTTGCCGATATGGTTTTCATTTTCTTCATTATGCTGTGGTGGAGGGTTGCCATACTTGGAAATGTGCAGCTTCCCTCCCCAAAGGCAGCAGATGGTGTAACTAATGTGTGCTTTGGTGCAGGATTTACCGTGAGAGATGTTATCCAGGACTTCAGGAGATGGGAGTCCTGCCCTCAAAAAGCATGGACTCTTATCCCAGTTGGATCATTATGACATTCAAATTTAATTATGTTAAAGAGTGAAGAACTTAAAACTTTTTAAAAGGTTTGAATATGTTTAAATGACTCCTTTTTCTTTTTAATTTTTATGCAAAAATATTTCTTCTAGAAACCATTTAGTTTACATGCTACCCAGTCTTTTGTTACTATAACAAACTACATGAGATCATCAACTTAAATGAGAAAAGGCTTATTTTAGCTCACAGTAGATTGCACAATTCTTTCTGAAGAAACATTCCAGTGACCTCAAATCTTCCTTGTAACAGCTCCATCACCTCTCAATAGCCCCCTTTGTTGGCTGTTTATAATACAAGCCTTATGGGCCTTTTGGGCACTTTCAATCCTGGCTATAGCAAGTTATTCCAAGTATATCTGCAAGTGTTTTCTTTACTGACTGCTTCAATACTGGAAGATGAAGCAACCTCTTAGCAGGATAGAATTTGGGGGCCGATTTCTACCCAAGGAAACTGAGCTTCAGCTATGAAAGTCTGGTGTATTGATGCACCCTAAGAAAGCACTGTGTTCAATTTTACTAACTTACTTTGAAAAAAAAAAAAAAACTCTTAAAGTATATCTGGCCACCTTCTCCTTTGAGTCAAACTGTCATTAGAACTACATTGTGATTTAAAAAAAAAAAGTGTTTAGTTGTTTAGAACATGCGTCTGTGGTGCTATGCTATCTTTGGGGGACCAGATTCATGTGCTGTGAATCATGATGTCCTTGTTCTGGATAACGGATAATAATGCTTCATCAGTTACTCATTATTCATTTCTATTGCTTTACATAAAATGATTAAGCCTCCATTCCAAAATACAAAAGAATTCTGAGTTGTGAATTCCAGGATAGTGATTTTTCTGTGATGCTGTGATTAATTAGCAATGTCTGCCATAGACAAGAGTAGAAGATGGTGGCTTAGTACATTTGTTTGTGTAATTTAATTTGCATCCTCAGTGAATGGAAGCAGGAAATCAACCTGATTATTGTTTAACAGCATTCTGTGCTCTTAGAAGTTTTTTTTAATGGAAAAAAAAATCTTAAATCTTCTTATTTTCTGTTTAGAAAACATTTTTCTTGAGGGGTTTGCTGAAATCAGAGCTGGTGGATAGTTGAAGAGTGGCTCAAGCCCCAAGTGACTTGGTCCCTAAGCCATAACAAAGCCATAAGCCACCTTAATGGATCTACATTCAGAACCGCATGGCTTTATTTTCCAGCTTATTTGAGGAATCACTTTTTCCTGGTATGAGTTAATGTTTTATTCTTTGAGGTCACCAGAATAAGCATTATAGACCAAGGGTCGTTAGCCAGTGGTACCTTTGAATCATCTGGGAAGAGTGGGCACATTGTGAGTCCTTGTTGATAATGTCCAGTTAAGTTCCTGACTAAGCCAGTGCTTTTAGCAGGCAAAAATCTACTCTCAAAACATTCCAAATAACAGAATTACCAACCTAGATTTATGAATTGTTACATGTTTTTCAGGCCATAATTCTTAATACTGACCTCAAGTAAGAAACTGGGTAAAAAGGTAATGATTCTGATGATTATAAAGAATGTTCATTATACTCTGACATGATAAAGTAAAAGAGAATGTTTTCTTGGAGAGTGGCAGTGCATAGCTCTTAGTCTTAGAAATAGCTCTTAGTCTATATTCAGTCGATTTCAATTTTCAGGGAATGGGAAGATGATAGTAGAGCGCAGAGTAATTGCAAGAGTTTATCTTACAAATTCTCCTCCAATTCTGGGCTGTTCCCCTATAGGGTTACAGGAGGTTTGTTCATATCACGGCTCAGAAATGGAAACTGTTAGAGTGGAAACCTTAGGCTGGGCTCCTTACTGATTGTATTTAGCATTGGGCGTCCCTCTGTCATGTAAATGTCAATACATCCCACTGCTGGACTTGAGTGTGGAAAGCGTGTAACAAGCAGTTACCTTAAAATGCATTTCAGCCTTCACGTGTACCTTGCTTGTGTTTTGAAGTTGTAAAGGTGCTGCAAAATGAACCTATGGTGTTTACCCTGGAACCAAGGTCCCTGTCTTCTGAGCCTGAGTTTCCCATTGCTTTCTCCTGCGCTGGGCTGGTTTTGCTTTCACTGTGATTACCCTCTCAGTTCCCTGTTTATCTCCTCTCACATTTTCATGTACACACCTTGTTTTAAGAGAATAGGGAGGGAATTGTCTACACTTAAACTCCTTTAAGTTCTAAAGCAGGACTTGGAGGAAGGAAGCTGCTCTGGGCTCAAGTGTAAGTTCCAGGAATGTCGCCACACTTCACATGGACCAGGGAGGAGGAGGGGCTTTAAGCAAGACTCAGCTTCTCCAGTTGTGCTAATCATTTATAGAAACTTAAAGCTAAGTGACTGTCTCCTGGTGGATAAAAACACCCATACTTCTTTTGAAAATGGTGTGTGTAGTAAAAGACATGACATTGAAGAAGTCCCCCTATAGTGCAGGGAATCTGGAATTATCACTGTAAAAATTGATACTATGAAATGTCATTAAGGAGAGCATTTGTGTGTTACTCTTTAGATTGGCAAGTTATGACAAAACCGCATTCATGTTACTTGAATACATCTTTTGTCTAGTTTTACATGCTTTTTGACTTGTCTGGAAAATGACATATTGAGGTTTTCATTAGCTTTAACCAGGTGTGATTTTCTTACGGAAGATAGCCCTGCAGGACTTCACTTTGAGGGGAATAAAGCAGCGAAGCTCAGAAAGGCCACAGCCCTTTCTCAGATGGTAACAATGAGCTGAAAGACTCATTAATCAACCACAGGGTCACAGGTGTGATGGCTTGCCTACAAACTGCCAGCAGACTGTGAAAGTCACATCCGACAGGCTGAACTGTCAAACTAGCCCCATCCACAAACACTAACACAGCAAAATGTCAACTCTTTTATATTGAAGATGTGATTTTTGAAATGCTAAATTTCCTCTGAACTTTCTGTGAAATATGATTTTGTTTCATAAAACACAGATTTTTAAACAAGATCAAGTTTGACATTATTTTATACCATAAACATTTATTAATGTCTCTTCTTCCTAATGCTTATTTGCATTTCTTTATTTTAAAAATCTGTTTTTTATATGGCTTTTGAATTTATATTTCTTTGAAACACTTGAAAAATTAAAATTTTCTACTGTTTAGTTTACAGAAGTTTTTGCGCATTTTAAATAGGGAAAACAAACTGGAAGATTTGACATGTGGCTTTTCTAGAGTCTTACAACATAATTATAGTCATTAACCTTCCTAATGAATGTGTAGGTTGTAGCTTAGGGAAGTTTTTGATGAAATGTACTGGTATGTATATGATAGCCTTAAACAAAGCTGGGATTTCCAAAGCTGCTCCTACTGTGACTCCTGCAGTAACTTCTGGTTTTGTTCTTTGTACAGTCAAAGCTAAGACTGAGTGATCTCTCTCTCTCTCTCATACACGCAGAGAGAAAACCGTACACACACATATATACATACATATATGTGTTCTCATTGTTCTTTTTCTTTAATTTAGATTGTTTTATGTATGTATCCATGTGCCTGCCACATGTGTGCAGGTACTCATAGAAGCCAGAAGAGGATGTTGGATGCCCTGGAACTGGAGGTAGAGGTGATTGTTAATTGCCCCAAATGGGTGCTGGGATACAGACTTAGGTCCTCTGGAAGAGCAGCAAATGCTTTTAACCACTGAACCATCTCTCCAGTCCCTTATTTTGTTGATTTCAGTACACAGGGAGGTAGTGTAGAACACATTGCCCTCATGAGGCTGTAGGCTTTCCAGACCTAGGCCTTCAGATCCGTGCCTTAGGAATTGTCTCAGGCTGCACCAGGACCTGCTGACTCAGCTGCGTTCCCGCACGGTTGGGGTCCTGCCAGGCACTGCCTGTGTGCAACTGGCGGCAGCATTGACAGAAGGCAGGTTTAGAAAGTTCCTTCACCTTACTAGACTTTCCCTGCCTTTTCACTTCTCATTGGAGCAAATGCCTTCAATAATGAGACTCCTCATATAAAGCACATACAAAAACCTCATTTAATTATCTAGATAGGTCAAGCAACATCAAATATAATGAATAGGAATTAAAGAACACCAAGACCAAGCGCATGGCATCACCATTTCTATTGAATGAGGTGGTATTGAATGAGAGAGGCAGGGGATTTGATGTATATGAGACCTCCTTGTTCACACAAATCTTACAAAATATCTTCATTCACTATAAGGCAGTTTGATGATAGAGTTTAAGGTTCAAATGTGGCCTCGTTTTATTTTATTCTCTAATGTTTTAGTACTATTGAGAACACTAAACATCATGATGACCATTTTGAATTTTATTACTTGAATTGTTTCCTTCAAAGTCAATTTTGATTATAAAATAAATTGGTAATAAAATTTCTTGGAAATGAAATGAAGTTGAACAAAATGTTATTTTTGTGCTATTGCAGATACCCAGTTGCCTCTGGGATTTTGTGGGAGGGTGGCATGTAGCTGGTTCGATCCCGGAACCTCTCAGCAGTGACTTGTATTGACTTAACAATGGAAGATCAATAGCCATTTGAAAACATAAAAGAAAGAAGATATAAAGGACAAAGTCCACATCCCGACAATGTGCTAAATTCCCACACCTGCTACCTCCTCTATGTCTTTCTTTAAATGCATAAGCTTTATGGTTAAAAGCAACTGAATCTGCATGAAAGGTTAGAAAGTTGGCAGGAGTATAACGGCAAAGGTGACAATTGCAATAAAAAGACACACACTTAAAATTTTCATTAACATACAGTGCCCAATGTCTGTATTGGTCTACACATACTTGTTGCAGCAATCCTTGTGAATCTTCCAGCATTATGCTGTCTCTACACTTCCATGTAAAAATTCTGGCAGCTGCTCTCATATTGGCAGAGACTAGAAGAAGGAGCTGCCCAATCACAGTCTTATCTTCCGGTGAAATGTGTCACTGCTTTACTTTTAATTTAATGGAAAATACGTCAGGAAAAAAGTCACTGTGATCCGAAGGACTCGATGAAAGTCATATAATTTACTTTTTCTCCAGTTGTGACTGGCTAATAACTTCCTGCTTTCTTACATTAATTATATGCCCGCTTAAAATAATATGGGCATAGTCCCTTCAATTACTATAATAAAAAGTCTGAGACCTACATTGAAATATATTGGAATTCTAACCACCAAAGTGCAAATAAAATTAACAATAAAAAGGTATAATGATTTTTTACTAGGATAATTACATGGGTAATTACACATTGGATTTGGGTAAAACTAAAAACATTTGTATGATATACAGTTAAACCTTTGTAAATGGTATGTAGAAAATCAAAGTCTTTCATTGCCTTTTAGCTACAAAAAGGTTCTCTAAAATCTGAAGTAGAACAGCATTTAAAAGGTTAATTTCATCTTATCATTCTTCTAATAAGTAGCTCTTTAAAATATTTGACTGTTTTTTCATGACTGTTGTCTTTTGCATTTTAAAATTATATTTGCTGTAACTTTTTTAATTAAATTTTTATTTTTTATATTAATTACATTTTATTCGCTTTGTATCCCAGCTGTAACCCCTCCCTTCCTCCCAATCCCACCGTCCCTCCCTCATCTCCTCCCATGCCCCTCTCCAAGTCCACTGATAGAAGGGAGGTCCTCTTCCCCTTCCAACTGACCCTAGCCTATCAGGTCTTATCAGGACTGTCTGCATTGTCTTCCTCTGTGGCCTGGCAAGGCTGCTCCTCCTTTGGGGGGGGGGGGCTGAGGGGGAGGTCAAAGAGCCATCCACTGAGTTCATGTCAGAGACAGTCCCTGTTCCCCTTTCTAGGGAACCCACTTGGATACTGAGCTGCCATGGGATACCTCTGAGCAGGGGTTTTAGGTTATATCCATGAGTGGACCTTGGTTCTTGGTTGGAATACCAGTCTCAGATAAGATACCTGTGCCCAGATATTTTGGTTCTGTTGCTCTCCTCGTGGAGCTCCTGTGCTCTCCAGGTCTTACTAACTCCCCCTTCTTTCATGTGATTCCCTGCACTCTGCCAAAGTTTGGTTATAAGTCTCAGAATCTGCTTTGATACTTGCTGTAACTTTTGACTTTACAAAAAAAGTTAGTAATCTAGTCTGCTTATTGGTTCATTTGATCAATTAAAGCAACAGAATTAACTGTGACTTCTCTCAACTAACTTATTTATTGTATTGTTTCCGTGCTCTGTGCCATATCTGCACACTCCTGCGAATGCAAACAACCCTAGTTAATCATGATGAATCACAATAACAAAGACAGCAGCAGTGACCTTTGAGAAGGTGGACCTAGAGCACTGGTTCTCAACCTTGATATCATGTCTCAGACATTTACACTATGATTCATGACAGTAGAAAATACAGTTAGGAAGTAGTAACAAAATAATTTTATGGTTGGGGGTCACCACAACATGAGGAACTGTATTAATGGGTCGCAGTATTAGGAAGGTTGAGAACCACTGACCTAGAGGGAAGAAAGGAGCATAATAGAGTTAAGAGGGCACAAGACAGGGTAATGGTGAAAGAATGCAATCAAAATACATCATTTTCATGCACAGAATTCTCCAAACATTACCACCTTCACCTATCCAGATTTAGCGGAATGTAAGCAAGTGTGAAGGAATGTCTTCCTGATGGGAAGAACCTACCGCCTAACGTGTTTCAGGTGCTCACTTGCCTACAACATACTCTATGTACTTATATATGTTGTTCATCCTTAAAACCATACTTGAAAGAATAGCTGCTACATGCTCAGTTATGAAGATGAGAAAACAGACTGAAAGAAGTAAGACATTTTAATGTCCCGTGGTCAGGCTGGGATGTAGGTCAAGGCCTGAAGGAGAGACACAAGCCTGTGGTCCTTTCAGTCAGACTGGTGGAAAATACAAGTTGTAATGGCCTTTGATATGGATAGTTGCTTTTCTGGGAATATGAAGGCAGCCAGTTTTTGTTAATTTAAATTATATGATATGACTTCAAATAGATAATGACATAATGATGACACTTTGTAAGCAACCAGAAAACAAATGTTCAGGACAACTTTTGCCCAGGAAGAGAGCACAGATAGCACCTCAGAAATGACCCTACCTCAAAGTAGCAAGCAACAAACACGACCTTTTCCATTTCTGAAAGCTCAGAGTCATGTACAGTAATGTACATGATATCTACATCAGTGTCATTAAATACATTCATGCTTTGAAAAATCAATACCATCATCTCCAGACTTTTACGTCTAGCCAAGCATAAAACTTTGTACACATGAAACAGTAACTTCTTTCTCTCGGTTCCTGAGGCCTGCCTTCTATTTTTTGTCACTATGAAGTTGAAGATTGTAAATAGCTTATATAATTGGAGTCATCATCCTTCTGTGATGAGCTTGTTTCACTGAGCATAATGTCTTTAAGGCACACCCATGTTTTAGCATATATTATAACTTCTTGTCCGAACAGTTTTCTGTTTTAGGTGTGTACCACATTTCATTTCTCCATGCAACTCTACACATACAACAATGATTTCTTTTACCCTTAGGCTATTATAACACTATATATATATATCCAAGATTGTCTTTCTTTTCAGTTTATTAGGATACATATTCAAGAGTGGGATTGGGAGGGATGCTTACTTCCTGAGGGATGTGCATGTTTCCCATAAAGGCTATAGAATTTTATGTTACTATCTGTAATATACAAGTTTGCTGATCTCTTCATAACTTTTAAAAGATTTATTTTAAAAGATTTATTTTTATTATATGTGAATATGTTTGTTAACTAAATTTTTGTTTTTTTATATTAATTACAGTTTATTCACTTTGTATCCCAGCTATAGCCCCCTCCCTCATTCCCACTTAATTCCACCCTCCCTCTTTCATCTCCTCCCATGCCCTTCTCCAAGTCCACTGATAGGGAAGGTCTTCTTCCACTTCCCTCTGGCCCTAGCCTATCAGGTCTCATCAGGACTGGCTGCATTGTCTTCCTCTGTGGCCTGGTAAGTCTCCTCCTCCATCAGGGAGAGGTGATCAAAGAGCCAGCCACTGAGTTCATGTCAGAGACAGTCCCTGTTCCCCTTCCTAGGGAACCTATTTGGATACTGAGCTGCCATTTCATAACTTTTTATTGGAAATATTTTCAATACAATATATTCTGGTTATGGTTTCTCCTCCCAGATCATCCATACCTCCCCACTAATCCAACTCCACAGCTTTCTCTCTCTCTTTAAAAACAAACAGGTAAATATAAAACAAACAAATCAGAATGGAACGGTACAAATAAAAAAAAAACAAAAATACATACTCAAGTGTATACACACACACACAGGCGTGTGCACACAAATGCGCATACACACCATAAAAACACAAAATAAGAGAACAAAAATGTATGGGCAAAAGACCAGTAAGGTAAAAAAAAAAAATGCTCAAAGCATTGAGACAAACATTCCCCAAAATACCATTGGGTTTGTTTTGTGTTGTCCATTTACTGCAGGGCATGTGAGACTCCATTGGAGAAAACTAATTTTACCTTTGTGGGCAGTTATCAATTGGAGAGAGCTTAGTGGATGGGGACTAACATGCACTTCCCTTCTCACTGCTAGGATGCCCTCTGCCTTACATCTTTGCAGGCCCCGTTCCTGCTGCCACAGCAGTCTCTATGAGCTTATATGTGCTTCTGTACTGTTGTTTCTACAAGGCCGTTTCTTTCCCACTGGCTCTTAGAATCTTTCAATCTCCTGTTCTGCATAGGTCCCTGTGTCCCGAACAGATGGGTTAGATAAGACATTCCATTTGGCACTGAATGTTCCATGGTCTCTCACTTTTTGCACATTGTCCAGTTGTGGGTTTCTGTTTGTTCCCATCTACTACAGGAGGACACTTCTGTGATGATGGCTGAGGAAAACATTGATCTATGGGCATAACAAGAGTATTTGCTTTTCCACTGAGTCCATGGCCTGCCTAGTTTCAGATTCTTGGCTACTCAAATAGTATTAGGCATGGGTTCCATCTTATGGGGTAGGCCTTAAACCAAATCAGATAGTGGTTGGTTAATCTCACAATTTTTGTGCCACTATTTCCCTATTGCAGGCAGGTTACCTCTGTATAGCAAAGGTTTTGTAAGTGGGTTGGTGATGTCCTTTCTGCCCTGGTAGCATGCAGAGCACCTTTCAGCACCATTAGCGCTAGTCGGTAGGAGCGAAGCTTCTATGTGTGCAGCAGCACAATTTCTCCGTGTAAGTGTTGTCTTCAGCAACAGAGCCTTTGCATCAGGTTGTGGAGAGCAACCAATAGCTTTGGCGATTGTTTGAGTAGTTTAGGGCACTCCATGGAGAACTTTAGCCAACAGCTCAAATAGATATAACCCGTTTCTGGCTGGAGGTATCCCTTGGCGGTGAGAAATGTCATGTCGGGCCTTTGTGTCCCATGGTTTGATGAGTCTGGGTAGACTTAGTTCACATATGTGTATGTCCATAAATGGCCCGTACGGTGGGCTGTCTTTCCCTGCCTTTCTTCTGCTAATCCTCCTCCTTGCTCCCCTCTATGATTAAGTTTCCATTCCAGTTCCTCCATAACTGTATATTCTATTGCCCCTTCCTTAGCAAATTCTTCCATCCCCCTTACTTCCTTATACTTACATGAATCATAGCTGGGTTATCAAAGGCTAAAAAAATCTAACATCTACATATAAGAGAATATAGGTCACATTTGTCCTTTATGGGTCTGTGGTACTTCACTCTGGATGATTTTTTTTTTTTTGCTTCATCTATTTAATTGCAAATTTCATATTTTTTAAACAGCTGAATAATATTTCATTGTGGAAATTAATCACATTTCTTTATTTATCTTTTGATGGATATCTAGGCTATGTCCAAATTCTGGCTATTATGAATAGAGCAGTTGAACACTGATAAGCAGATGTTTCTGAAATAGAATGAAGAAGCCTTTAGATATATGCACAAAAGCGGTATATCTGGATCTTGAGGTAGATCTGTTTCCTGCTTCCTGACAAACTGCATCACTGATTTCCATGGTGGCTGTACAAGTTTGCATTCCCACTAAGGGTTCCCTTTTCTCCCCAGCCTTGCCAGTATGAGCCATCATTTGCTTTTTTAATCTTGGCCATTCTTACTGTTACAAGAAGAAATTTCAAAGTATTTTGGATTTGCATTTCACTGGTGACTCAGATATTGAATATTTCTTTGTTTTGCAACCATTTGGGCTTCCTCTATTAAGAATTCTCTGTCTAGAGTCTTTGGGGTCTTGAATGCTCAAAGTAATTCCGGTGTGAAATGTGTAAAGTGTATCCAGTCTCCTCTTAGCTGCCTATGGTTCAAAAGGAAGAACTCATGGCTCCTTCTCCAGCACCATGTCTGTCTGGACACTGCCACGCTTTCCACCATGATGATAATGTGTAAGCCAGCACTAATTAAATGTTTTCCTTTATAAAAGTTGCCTTGGTCATGGTGTCTCTTCACAGCAATAAAATAACTAAGACACATATGAAGTTGAAACTGGTTCTTTCAGTTTCTCTGAAAAATTGGAATTTTGATGAGGACTGTGCTGAATCTGTAGACTGCTTTTGTGATAGGATGGCCATTTCCACCAAATTAGTCCTATCAATGCATGAATATAAGGGATCTTTCTATCTTCTGGTATATTTAGTTTTTTTTTTCCTTTACCATCTTAAATTTTAATTTATCAAGTCTTAAACTTTCTTGGTTAGAATTACCTTAAGAATTTGTTTATTTGATGCAACAATTAAATATATTATTTCCCTGGTTTCTTTCTCAGCATGTTTGTTATTTGTTATATAAAAAGACTGCCAATTTGTGGGTGTTAATTTTGTATCCTGCTACTTCACTGAAAATGTTTATCAGCTACAGAAGTTTTTGGTGGAATTTTTTAGGGTCTTTATGTACAATATCATATCATCGGTAAACAAAGATCCTTTGACTTCTTTTCCTATTTTTTCCCTTGATCTACTTCAGTTGTCTTATTACTATAGCTCTTTATACTATATATATGAGAGATTGGACATCCAGTGTTTCTTGTTCCTGATTCAAGTAGGACTGCTTTAAATTTTGCTCAGTTTGGGTTGATGTTGACTGTGGGCTAGCAAATGGGTTTTTTTGTTTTTGTTTTTGTTTTGGTGTTGATGTATGTCCCTTGTACTTTTAGTCTCTCAGAACTTTTATCATGAAGAGATATTGGATTTTGTCAAAGGCCTTTTCTGAATCTAATGTGATTGGTTTTTCTTTTTCTGACTTTGTGGTAGACTATATTTATCTCTTTATCTATGTTGAACCATCTCTACAACTCTCAGATGGATAATCTTTTTGATGTGTTCTTAGATTCTGTTTGCAAGTATTTTATTAAGTATTTTTTCATCTGTTTTTATAAGGGAAATTGGTCTGTAATTTTCTTTTTTGTTCAGTCTTTGTATGGTTTATATATCAGGGTAACTGCTGCCCTATAAAACTATTGCTTAATGTTCCTTCTGTTTCTATTTTGCCAAATTATTTGAAGGATGTTGATATTAATTCTTCTTTGAAGATATGATGGAATTCTGTGAAAACCCCTGGACTGTTTTAAAAAATTTATTCTGATTGGTAACTTTTAGCTAAGCATTTTATTTCTCTAGCACTTATAAGTCTGTATAAATTGCTTATATGATCTTGATTTGACATTGGTAGGTCTTATATATCAAAAAAGGTATCCATTTTGTTTAGACTTTTCAATTTGGTGCAGAACATATTTTTTTGAAGTATGTCTTTATGACTTTCTGGACTTCCTCAGTGTCTGTTATTATATCCCCTTTCATCTCTAATTTTATTAATTTGAATCTCTGTCTTTTAATTAATTTTGCTAAAATTTATCAATCTTACTGACTTTATTAAAGAAACAGTTCTTCCTTTCATTGATTTACTGTATTATTTTTGTTTTGAATTTTGAGTTCCTGCCATCTCCTCTTTTTCAGTGTTAATTTTCTTTTTGTTCTGGAGCTTTCAGGTATGCCATTAAGTTGTTAGATGATATCTTTGCAATTTTTTGATGTTGGCATTTGGTGCTATGAAATTGCCTGTTAGAACCACCTTTCTTATGAGGCATAGATTTGGATATCTGTTTTCATTTTCATTCATTTCATTTTAAATTTCCTTCTTAGCTCCTCTCTTCATTAATTTTCATTCTGTGGTGAGTTCAGTTTCCATTAGTTTATAAGCTTCCTTTTCTTTCTGTTGTATTTGACATTCAACTTTAATTTGTGGTAGTCTAATAGAGTGCATGGTGTTATTTCAATTTTCTTGTATCTGTTGATCCTCTCTTTGTGTCCAAGTATGTGCTAATTTTAGAGGAAGTTTCATGAGTTACTGAGAAGAAGGTACGTTCCTTTATGTTTTGGTAAGATGTTCTGCAAATATCTGCTGGATCCATATGATGTACAACATTATTTTTACTCCAGCATTTCTCTGTTTAGTTTTTGTTTTTGTTTTCCTGAATGAACAAGTCTATTGGGAAAAACGAATTATTATTACCTTCTCCCACTATCAGTATGTGAGAGTTAATATGTGATGTTAGCTACAATAATGCTTCTTTATGAACTTAGGTGACCTTGTGTTTTGTACATAAATGTTTAGAATTGCAGTATCCTTATGGCGGGTTTTTTCTTTAATGACTATGCATTATCCTCTCCTATCACTTAAATTTGTTTTGAATTATATTTTGTTTGAATTCAATTTGTTTGAATTTTATTTTGTCAGAAATTAAAATAGCCACATTGCTTGCTTCTTTGGTTTATTTGCTTGGAATATCTTTTTTGATTCTTTTTACTGAGGTAATGTCTACACTTGATAGTAAGTTGTGTTTCTTGTATGCAGGAAAAAGGTAGACCCAGTTTTCACATCCGTTAGTGTGTGTCTTTTTAGTATGGAATCAAGACCACTGGTGATGAGATTTATCAGTAAGCAGTGTATGTTGTTTTCCACTATTTTGTTGTTATGGTATAAGTTTTGTCCATTTTCTGATTTACTTGTCTGGAATTATTTATTCCTTATTGTTTTTCAGTGTCATTAACCTCTTCAAGGTGAAGTTTTTCTTCTAGTGCCTTCTGTAGAGCTATACTGTTTGTGGATATATACTGTTAAAATTTGGATTTATTGTGTAATGTTTTTCTTTCTCCATCTGTTGTGATTGATAGTTTTGTTAGGCAACATAGAGTTTGTTTCTTAGAGTTTGTAGAACATCTATCCAGACCATTCTTGCTTTTATAGTATCCACTGATTAGTCAGATACTATTCTTTTTTAATTTTTTATTAACTTACTTTTTATTAATTGCAATTTATTCACTTTGTTTCCCAGCTGTAGCCCCCACCCTCATAACCTCCCAATTCCACCCTTCTTCCCTCATCTCCCCTCCCCCAGTCCACTGATAGCGGAGGTCCTCTTCCCCTTCCATCTGACCCTAGCCTATCAGGTCTCATTAGGACTGGCTTCATTGTCTTCCTCTGTGACCTGGTAAGGCTGCTCCCCTCTCGGGGGGAGGTGATCAAAGAGCCAGCCACTGAGTTCATGTCAGAGACAGTCCCTGTTTCCCTTACTAGGGAACCCTTTTGGACACTGAACTGCCCTGGACTACATCTGTGCAGGGGTTCTAGGTTATCTCCATGCATGGTCCTTGATTGGAGTACAGATTTTATTCTAATGGGTCTGACTTTATATGTTATTTGGCCTTTTTCACTTGCAACTTTTGATATTTTTTCTTGTTCTATATATTTTATGTTTTATTCTTATGTGTCAGAGAATTTTTTTTTTTTTCTGGTCCTATCTATTTGGTGTTCTGTATGCTTCTTGTACCTTGACAGGGACCTTCTTGTTTAGGTTGGGGAAATTTTCTTCTATAATTTTTAAAAAAATATTTTCTGTGGATTTGTCCTGGGTTTTTCCATCTTCAATATTCTTATTATTTATAGATTTTAACTTTTAATAGTATCCTAATTTTTCTGGATGTTTTCCCCCTTTTTCCTTCCATTTTTTAAAAATTTTTATTAAAATTTTTATTTTTTTAATATTTTTTTCTGGATGTTTTATGCCAGAATTTTTTTTTCTTTTTGGTTTGGTTTCACATTTTCTTGGACTGAGGCATCTTCTACCTCGTCTTTAGTGCCTGAGATTATGACTTGCATGTCTTATACTGTGTTGGTGAAGCTTACCTCTGTTTTTGTTTGACTTCTTAATTTTTTTTCCACTTTTATCTCCATTTGGGTTTTCTTTAGTGATTCTATGGCTTTGTTAAATTCTGATTTTATGTCATGAGTTGTTTTCATTAATTCAATTCCATTGTTTGTATTTTGACAGGCTTTATTAAGAGATTTATTTATATTATTTTTAAGGACCTTGAGCATATTCCTAAGAGCTACACTGGAGTCCTTCCTTGTCTTATTGTTCAGTTAAATTGCATTTCTCCAGACCTATCCTAGTTGGATTACTGGGTTCTAGTGATATACCTGGTTTCTGAAAGTCCTCATGTATTCCAACCTTTCTCATCAAATTCTGATCAGTGCAAATACTTTTTCCATATAAAATTAAAATCCTTATAGCAAAAACTGACTCATCTCCAAATTTAATCAATGAGTATAAATTATAGAAATAACTTTATAAGTTCCTCATGATGCCAAAGACTAACAAATGTAAGGAATAAGCAAATAATTATATATAAACAAATAAATAAAATAAGCAATTAAGGCAGTTTAAAACTGGCAAAGTATTTATTTAAGTAAAACTTTAAGCTTAATAGATGAATTTGATAAATTTTATAGCAATAAAATCATCTCATTGCCATTAATTATTAATTTTATAAAACTGTGTGTGCTTTTCAGTTTCTCTCTTAACCCGGCTATCACACAAATAAGTGAGACTCTTTTATATTTGTTCAATAATACGCTTCACAACAAAATAACTGAGCAGTTATTACTGTCTTCTTAACCCTCTAACCGAATCTGGTTTCCGCCCAGTGTACATCCCAGAGATGCTTGCACTTTGTACCTTTCCTGCTTCAGCTCCTTCTCCTGATGTTTCTTAGACCTCTCCTGTGGCTGAATCCCCTACTTCCTCCTCTTAACTTTTCTCCCCTTGCTGTCAGAAAGTCCAGCCATCTTCTTTCCCTTGTTCAGCAATTGCCTGTATATGCTTTATGTGCCAATATGCTTTATGTGCATATTGGCCTATTGACAATTGAGGAGCAGTGTGTACACAACATTGAGATAGGAGATTTTTCAAAACAAGGCAATGTTTACACAAAATTGAGATAGGAGATTTTCAGAACAAGACTGCAACCAGATATGGAGGGTGCAGAAATCCACATTTGAATTACACAATAACCTTATGCCTACAGAAGAGCAAAAAAAAATTAAATTAATTTTTAATTAATTATTAATTAATTTAATTAATTAATTATTTAATTAATTTAATTAATTAATTAAATTAATAATGTAATTAATTAATTATTAATTAATTTAATTAATAAATTAAAGCAATAAATTAAAAGATTTATAAAAATTCCAAGCAAAATTTTGGATTAGACAAATGTCAGCACATTTATGTACAGTTTACATGCCAGAGAATTTGCCAACAAGGACATACAGTTTATTGATTTCCTATATTACTTTTCAGATTATCCATAGTCTCATCCTGATCCATGCTTTGTTTTTCTAGAAATTTTCTTTTTCCTGGGTGTTTTATAAAAAAAAAAAAAAAATGAATTTTACAATATCTGTTTCATACTTTTACTGTGCAACAAGGCACTTGAGATGCATCTACCAGTACAAGGAGTTTATTGATATTGCTGAATAATACATATATATATGAGTAGAAGATATATATATGAAATATATAATTATATATATGAATTATATAAATATATAATTGTAAATATGAATTAAACTCCATATATAATTATGTATTAAATACATTCTATTAAATATATTGTATATGAATATATAGTTATATATGGATTATATAAATATGTAATCACATATATGAATTACAATTCATGTATTATATATGAAATATATATCTTCTACTAATAATGAATGGTCTAGTATAAGATCTATCTTGTAGCTGTTCTAGGAGTGCTTCATAAGAATGTATATTCTAATGTCATTAGATATTCTATTCTGTAAACATACTAGGTCAAGCAAATTGACAATTTTGTGCAGGTATTCTGTGTGTTTACTGATATTCTGTCCAGTTCTATCAATTATGAATAACCAGTTATCCGTACCTACAGTAATTTTTCTGTTCACTTTTGTCAGTTTTTGCTTTTGTGTTCTATAGCTTTATTAAGTGTGTGTAGGTAGATAGATAGATAGATATGTATGTTTATGTGTACATATATATTTAAAATCATTCTAATTGTTAAGAATTGAGTCACAGTTAAGTGTCAGTCTTTCTCTCAAGTATTACTTTTCTTTTTTTTAATTCGTAAAAAAAAATATTAGAAGGTGTAGAGTCTCCCATTACACATGTTAAGAAATTATTCCAAAAGTGCCATATTTTTATACCTAATGAATATATATGTAGCATTTTTACAGCTTAAATAAGTTAGAACTCATTTCATTTTTTGTTGTTAATTTGAAGCTGGATTTCCCATGTTGCTGAGATTTTTCTCCAGATTTCGGGCTCAAGTGGCTCCTGAGTCTAAGTAAGACAGACACTTCCCATCTTACCTAGCTTAGGGTAAACTTTAATGTATTACTTTTAAATGAAAATAAGTTGGTTCAATCACGACATATAAAATGTACTTAAAGGTAAGTCATAAATACATGCTTTATATTTTTACAGTGACTAATAAACTATTGCCCAGTTAAAAATCAGAAATAATATATATTGTAAATATAGGTTGTAGGGGCTTGAAAAATGGTTCAGATGGCAAAGTGCTTATTGTGATAGCCAAAGATGTGAGGTTGTTTGATCTACTTGCAAACTCATAAAATGTTGGTCATGTGACATGTATATATATATATATATATATATATATGTGTGTGTGTGTGTGTGTGTGTGTGTGTGTGTGTGTGTGTGTATACACATATATGTAATCTTGGTGCTGGGGTGGTGCCTACAGGCAGATCGGATCTTTGGAGTTCATTGGTCAGCCAGCCTAATCAGAGAACCCCAGGTGCCAGTGATCCCAGAATCCCTGTGGTGCCCACGAAAGAATAACACCCGCTGTTGTCCTCTGACCTCAAATCACACATGCACACAAATGCAGCATACCAGCACACACACTCGTACATATATGCACACACACAGGGCGAGTGAGAGAGAGAGAGGTGAGGGGAAGGAGAAGAGAGAGATTTATAGAAGTCATTTTAGAAAACAAAAGTTCTTTTCTTTAAAAGGAATTCCATTAGATGCCTCACTTTATAGCCAAAATAGTGCAGTTTTATGAAGGCAAATATTTGAAGTGATAGTTGAAGATAGAGACTCGGCACTGCACATTTGTATTTGTTCTTGTTACTACAAATGTGCTCCCTCGCCAAGACTCGGCATCATTGAAAGACCCATTGTAAAACATGTAATTTTCTTCTGCTCAGCAAGGAATTAGTGATGTCTTGACTTCTCAACATGGACAACAAAAGAGAGTGTGACGAAGAGACGGAAGTCGATTTTCTTTCCCTTCTCTTCGTACAGAATTGCCTATAGAACAAGAATCAGAACCCAGAGGAAATGTTTCTCTCTTCTGCATAAAGTAATATTCAAGTCCCCAGCTCTCCTGGAAAGACAAATAGAGGCAGAACATGTAGAACAGCTTCTGTATGTCCACATTAATAACTTAAAAAACAAGCGAAGAGTAGGTGGAGCCGGCACCCTGGGATTCAGCCACTTCTCGCCCTTATTACCATTTGCTGGGCCTCAACCTATAACATAATAAAACAGCTGTTAGCTCATTTAATGCAGTCTGGCTGGGAATCCCTGTGTAGTATTCCTTGAGTGTGAGGACTATAGGTGCTCTCAAACACAAGTGTTCAGCTTCTGCTTGGACCACTTAGCATATTTCTTTTTTCTCTCTGGTTTGAAATGTGGGGGAACATGTGATCAGGGTCCTTTTTATATTCAAAATGGGTCAGCTTGTGTCTAGAAAGTGTCTTATTGTCATGATGTCACCACATCTCAAGATTTGTGACCTTTTGCACCATATAGATTCATGGTAGCCCACAACTTAGTTTGCAGGCCAGAGTGCTTTTGTGCCCCCGCTAGGGGGAATCAAAGGCTTTTGGACTGGAATTTCAAGTACTGATAGATTTGGAAAAACAAAAAGTAATTTTTATATATCCTAAGGACCGCCAGATGTCGCAAAGGCATCATTGATAAAGCGGGTTTTCTCCAAAATGTGGCTCTTGTATAAGGAATGCTATCATTGTGTTTGAGAGTTGCAGAGGCCATAACAGGTCAGTGAAATGTCCTTCAATCATCTGATTTTTACATTCAAGAATGGGCCAAGATCGCCACATATCTGGCATTGACGTTACTACCACTTAGATAACCTATTCAGTTGCCTTAGTCAGTGGCATCAGCCAGGCCTCTAATACTTTGAAAAATCACAGAAATGATATAGTTTTACTCTTTCTTTAAAAATGAAGATTTGGAGCCACAACCTATCACTCTACTTTAGCTATAATGGGCCCTGCTTCGTGGAGGCATGAGAAAACTTTCAAAGCAGCCCCTCCCCCCTGAGTGAAAAGCATTTTATGAGATATACAAAATTATAATAATGAAAGAAATGGTGCTGAGTGAATTTCTGCTGAGCCAAACTGTATGCATAAATTGGCAGTTTAACAAGTAAAACTTGGAAGCAAACGTTTGATGATTGATTTTTTATTGAGACAGAGCAAGCATGATAGTGAGTAAAGTGATTTTCCTTATTGAGAGAAAAATATCGTGTTTTTCAACATGTCTCTAGTATGAATGGAAGCCTTGTCAAAAAAAATGGAGCAACACATAATATCTTTTAAAAGGTGAATTAACATAAGTATATCACTTATTTTATGGAGCAAATCTTATACTTGTCAGTTTTATTCTTAATGCCATAAAGTTTATGTCATAAAAGTAGTATTACTACCTTTGTTATGTCCTCTAAAAACTCAGATATTAACTGCTTTGTAAGGGGATTATAAAATATATTCATGTATTCAATGCAGTAATAAAAATCAAGTTCAAAATAACTTTTTATGTATAGATCTTAGGCAATTCCCTGGTAATTTTAACCACTTGAAATACATTATTCAACAATAATAATGTATATTTGTAATGTATATTTGTTTGTAATAGGCTTTGCCTGAGAATACAAGAACTGTCAAGACAAAAATAAGAAACATATATCATTTTAACTTAATTATAATTCATCAAAAAAAATTCCATTGTCTATGTTTCCAGACAATGCTCTTGTAAAGACAATTGTAAACCAAAGTTAATTGAGATTTGCTGAAGTTAATTGAGATCATTCACATATAGATTTCTCCTGCTTAAATAACATATGTATACATATCAACATGTATATACGCATACTATCAGATTAATATTTATCTTTTGTGACTTATTTATAATCACATAAGGGAAAACTGTAAATAATGAATATGAATTTGTTTATAGCAAGTTCTTTTCTGGTTTTGATTGAACATTTATTTCTACTTGTGTTTTCTGACTATAGTTTTTAATTCTCCTTAGCTGTGACATAGGATTTCCCTTGTATTAAAAATGTATTACAATGTAATGAGGATATAGTCATGCTGATTTCTCTGGGTTTAAAACAGGAGACATCCTGTGAATCCATGGCTCCTGTTACATTTGACTGTGTATATCTTGGGTCCGTGTTCTATGTGAAAGATTATCTGTATTTTATTTTAAGACTTTATGTATATTTAACCTTTAATTTGACTAGCAGGTTGTATGATTTACATAAAAAATAGATCAGCTCTGCATTCACAGAATGCTATTGGTATGACATAATCAATCATCTCTAAATGTTAATGGTGTTAAAGAGCAATGAGAGCATATGTCTTGTATCTGCAGTCCTGTGGATTTGTGGAATTATTTGGGATGTCTACCTGCATTAGATCATGGCCTTTCTTTGTGGTTAAGGACTAGACTTATTTTTTGAATGGTAGAGATCATCAAGTTGGGGAATTAGATAAATATAAGTACTTCAGAAACAATCAGTTACCTAATAGATACATTGATGCCCATGTCATTCTTGTGAGAAAGGTACAGTTGACTATACAGCATGGGTGCTAAAAATGCTGAGACTTTGTTTCATTTCTTTTCACTGTTTTAAGAAAAGATAGCCTTCCTTGGTGTTATCCTAATTACACCATGCTCACAATTTCTCAATGAAATAAAAAGTCAACATGTGAAAGGCAGTAGTAAGGGAAAAAATTGTATTTCAAATGGTAAAAGGCCCACTCTGTAACACAGCTGTGTAGCCGTGTCATAATATATTTTAAAATCATTGTAACAAAGAATATTTATTGCTATGTAGTTGTAGGATTTGTTTTAAGCACAAATTCTAATTATCAAGAAAACTGTATCCTTTTTATCTGAAATAATCATAGCAGATTTGGTTATTGGAACTATAATATTGTTACCTTGCTTGAAACACATGGTCGCTCCTGATATACAAGGAAAAAACTGAATCCATTTCAATAAATTAATAGGGATGAGAATCCCAATCCATCCTTCTTTTCAGAGGTTCACATACATTGTAATGAGATGCATTAGGAGTTTTCTTCACTTGAAATCCAAATGAGACCCATTTTGGCTCACACCCTTGACAGTCTCTTTTATATGCGTTGCTGTCTCCTGTTCTTGTGTGGGCCTGGTAAAATGCTTCCTTTGTGAGATGCACAGAGACAATATAATGCCAGGAAAGACGAAGGTGTCAAAACACAAAGTTAGAGGCAATCTAATCAATGCCTCCTGATTTAGCCTTTGAAGGCTCTCTTCATTAAAACTCTTTAATGCTGAGGCTTATCTTGAGGTAGAGCTGTTACTTAATATTTTTCAGTGTCATTCTTTGGACAGTCATTTGTACCTTTTAAATGTATTTTCACTCTTCATTGTTTAGTAAATTGGATGTCTTGTTAGCATGGTGGTGGTGTGAATGACTTGCATCAAAATGATTGAAGGTAATACTGTATAAATTCTTGGTAAATTTCCCCCCTGTCCTTTAATCCCCATCTTTCCATCCAACAAAATAAAATCTTAATTTATTTTTTCTAAATATCAGGTATAGGATGTAATAATTTACATGCCAGAACTAGACATTTAGATGCCTTTCAATATCCAAAGATCTGCTTGTAAATCTAAAAACAATTCAAGGCAATTAAAATTTCTACTTAATAGGAATTTCTTTCCATTGCCATCTTTTTACTAAATACACCTTTCAAATTAATTTTCTTTTTGCCTTGAGCTTGTGAGAAAATCAATGTAAATCGCTCTAAACCCCTAAATTCTTTGTATTGAGTCTTTGTTTCTTAGAGAGTATATTAGGAATACCAAGGGATGTGAGACATATAACCCTTAACCATGCTAGACCGGTTTGAGAATTTAGGAACTGTGGCTATAAAAGACATTCTGTGAAAGGACTTTATTTCACACTATGTGTGAACAAAAGCATAGAAGGTGGTTTTGAACCTTGAGTTTTCTAGTTCCGTCTCCAGCAACGTGTTCACGTAGTAAATGAGAAGAGCTTATCGTTTTGTGTATTTCTTCAGTGTGAGGATCAGATTGTTTTCACGTTTGGAAATGCGTAGAGAAGCATTTTGTTACTGGTGTGTGTGCCTACACTTGGGCTCAGGCTTTACACATGGAAAATGTGTTGGAAGGCCATATATGAGCACTAGTACACAGGCTTTAGGGTTGTTTGTGTAGTCTCAGAATTTGTAATACTTTTTGTAAACAGATATAACAAACACATGAGCTTTTAGACCAGAGCAGTCACCAAAGGCTTAAAATAAACTCTAAGAAATCAGCAGCTAATTTGTTTTTTAATATGCCCAGCTTAAGCAGAAGAAAAAAAATCACAGGGGGCCTTCACTACCCTTTCCACCTCAATCTGTGGTTATCAGGGAAAATAAATAATATCTTAAAATGAGAAAAATAGAAACGGATAAACATTACAGAATTTATTCACAGGGTAGCTTGAAAATGGAAAAGAATTCAAGCAACTTTGACCTGATTTTCAAATGAGCGCCGTGGTGACTGCAGCCGCTGTGACTTGGTAATTATTTGTGATAGGTTGTTTTTTAGTCCCTTATGTATAGGAGCTCCAGGCCTAGCTACCTCATTTGCTGGCATGCAAACAGATTCTTCCAGGTGCTGAAAATTAAATTTTAATATATTATTTAAATATTAAGAGAATTACCGCTTCAGTAATTTTACTGCTACAGCTGGAACACAAAGTTTGCCTGTAGAATGCAGAGCATTGGACAATCTAACATATAGATGTTTATAGTGACTTTAAAACAGTATTAGTTTGTGAATTTGATGGGTGATTGCTATAATTGTCAAGTACATTACATATATATAGATACCCCTGGTTTAGTTTCTAGCCATTTTGATATCCTTTACATTAGTATAATCTATTATTAATTGCTTATATTGTGTTGTCTCGCTAAAAAAAAAACCAATGATAGCAAATGATAGAGAATAAAATATTAAAACCCATATGCCCTTATGTATCTATCTTATTCTGTGCTGAAAGGGTTTTGAATTTGATATTTGATATTTGAATTACTTTAGTTCATTGGATTCTACTTTCTAGTGAATATAATCTCAAAGTTGCTGAAAATAAGGGATGAAGTTAATAAGAATTTAGTCTTAAAGACACTACAAGCAGTGTTCATCACAAACACGCCTTTTAGAATTTGCTGCCTGCTCAAGTTATGTAAGAAGCAATTAAACAGCCAGGCTCAGTGGCACAGGCCTTTAATCTCAGCACTCAGGGAGGCAAAGGCAGATGGATCTCTGAGTTCGAGGTCAACGTGGTCTACAAGGTGAGTCCAGGACAGCTATGGCTACATAAAGAAACCCTGTTTTAAAAACAAAACAAAAAAACAGTTTAAACAATACTCATATGGTAAGATGTCCATTGTTTGCTTAAAATTCATTGTGGTAAGTCTAGTAATAGAATTCATCGGTTACAATCATTTCTAACAATGTTCTGTGATTTAAAAGAAAAAAAAGCCTGTTTTTCTAGGAAGTGCATGTGGTATCATTTCATGACAGTTATGTTTACCTACCCTGGAGCAGACTGCTTAGGTTCAAATCTCAGAACTACCAACTTCCCGTTGTCTGATATTGACAGCTGACCCTTCAGTATCTCAACTCTCTTATCTACAAAATGAAGCTAATTTGTGGTGTTGTTTCAGTTATTATGTGGATTATTAAGTAAAGGAATTCAAATTGTACCTGGCACAAAGAAAGTTTTCTAGATACTGGGAGTTTGATCACTTGTATTTGAATAATAGCCATGCTAGAGTATGAATACATGTATAGTGTGAATACATGGGCTAGTGTGAGTACATGGGCTGGAGTGAGTACATGGTATGCTGTGAGTGCATGGGATATTGTAATTGCATGCTATAGTGGGGTACACGGGATAGGGTGAGTACATGGGCTGGTGTGGGTACATGATACAGTGTGTGCACGGGATTCTGTGAATACATGGGATAACGTGAGCATATAACATAGTGGGAGTACACGGGATATGACGGTACATATGATCGTGTGAGGATGTCGGTGACGTATGAGAGTACATGATATATGCTCTGTACTAGAGCAGTGTGACTCCATGGGATAGTGTGAGGGCATGGGATAGCATGAGTACATGGGATAAGTAAATAGATTTCACTTTTGTAATTTTGGAAAGACTTGCATTTTTTCAAATCTGCTGCTCTTAAGACAGTTGTGGTATTTAACCCATTAATTTAAATAAACTCCTAACCCTTAGATTTGCTACTTAAAATAATTTTTAGTTTAGTTCATAACTCCAGATATAGTGTGAAAAACTGTAGCACAAACTGTCAAGTAGTGAAATATTTAACAAAATCTTATGAGGAAGAGTTACGTAATTCTTAATTCACAGAGCACATTTTAAAAATATGAGTGAATGAAGACGTTGTCAGCCTTTTCATTTTTTTCCTCTCCTAGAGCACAATTCTAGAAATTACAAATTAAATTCTGAAATTTAAATTCTAGGTCCAGTGTTACCATTTTGTTGTATTGCGTTTTCATGTGTCCATGTGACTGACCAGTTTTTCCATCATAAAAAAATAGAGGTGTGGGATGTCAAAATCAGTCAAAATGAGTAATTAAAATGTGTGCAGAGTAGATTGTGTTCGAGGGTGGATGGGGATGGGTGTATACAGAGCAAGTTGGATAACATCTTTATCTTCATGAATTTATATTCTCAAAAGAGCTCGGAAATCATCAGGTAGTAACTAAAGGTCTGAAGTGAAGCAAGGCATAGAAGGGAACGGTGAATATGGCTGTGTGTAGGCACGCATGTACACATGCACACACAAACGTGTAAGTCAAGAGAGTCTGTGAAACCAATTTCCCATACTTGATAATTGTCTAATTGTGACTGAACTCTAGTGAGGAGAAAGAAGAATGGAAGGAGACACGTGAAGGACAGATTGTGTAATGTAAATGATTTTGTATGAGAAGAACTCTGTAAATGAGTGGTAAGCTTTAAGGCATGTGCTCAGGCCTGCATTTCAAGCACTGTCCCTAATCTCGAGGAAGAGTGGGCTCAGGGGTAAAAGAGTGGAAACAGAAGTTAGAAGATTGCTTGCCATTCTCCCAGCTGGAACTGGGTTGATGTTAGCTGGTTAGTCAGTTTTTAATCTTTTTTGAAGATGCTGAGTTAATATGAAATGCACAGCTCATGGGATTATGGAGAGAAAGGTGTGAAAGAAGCAGAACAGGGATTTCTCATGATCTTGGCTTAAGTAACTACGAGAGTAAGCATGGCTTACTCTCAGGAACCTAGGAACTTACCAGGAACCTAGAAGAGGATTGAGATGACAGTGGAACGAGAATGGTCTTTTCAAGATCGTACCCTTGATATGGTTTCAAGACAGCTGATAGAGTAGGAGTTTGAACGGGGGCTAGTATACTAAGGCTTAGGGACTTTAACATCTAGAAGCTCAGAGCAGGGCTGGGGAAAGCCTACGCAGTGGCTTAAAGAGCAAACCAAAGGAACCCGGGCACTGATGGAGAGATGAAGTGCGGGGATGCATCTGGAGTGTCTTCTTCCTTCCATAGCCTTCCAACATCACAATGCTCACAGCTAGTCCCTGGCTTCAGGTATTGCTGACTCTGCAGTGTGAACCATAGAATCACCATCTGATCACAAACACACTACCTTTCTCCTGGCTTCTCCCGGATTTCCCCCATCACTCTGGGTCCATGACTGACGCAGCATAATCTCCGTGAGAACTCAGAAGCATCTCTGTGAAAGCATGCCTCTCAAGCCTCTAACCTTTTCTTTTCTGTGCTGCCAGAGCACCAGTGTCCCCTAGATGGCTGGGTTCATCTAGTTTTTCCCACCTCCCACAAATCCCAGCCTGTGTATTTCCTGTAGTTAATGTTATTGTTGATAGTAACTGTTGACTTTCTTGTAAAAAGCAGATGGTGGTGGTGGTGGTCATGGTGGTGGTGCGGCAGTGGTGGCAGTGGTGACGGTGGTGGTAAGGATGATGAAGGCAAGAATAACATAATAACATACATAACTCACCCTTCCTTCTGTCTGTTCTTGATCTTTTGTATGTGGGTTTTCCTCTTCAAGTAAAGAAATTTGCATTTGCCCTCTCAGAGTTCACCCCTCCTTATCCAATTTTCCAGCCATCAGGGAAAGAGCTTGGGGTCACTTTCCTGGGTTTATCAAAGGCATATGTCTATTTCTCTGGGTAATTCTTATCCATGTAGAGTTATTTATTTTGTTATTATTTAATTGGGTAAATTATGAGTCAAATGTAGTTTTTGAAGTACTTTGGACCCATCATGCCATATTAATGTTGTTACAGTGATAAAATGTATTCCAAGTTATTAATTAGTGACTTACTAGGATATAATTTGTTTATAATGGAGAAGTTGCTTTGGGTATTTATAACTATGTTTCTGTGTATCAATCTTATATTCAGAAGTCGTCATAATTGTTTACATATCACTGAGACTAGACACAATTACTAATGATGAATATATATTTAAATTTCCTAGAATAAGCTAACTAGATATTTTTAATAAAATAAATTATTATATATATTTTATATATATTATATTTTTTAATAAAATAAAATATTTTATATAGTTTCATTGTGACTTATTACATTGTAGAATAGGCAACTTTTGCTTGTGACTAATGCTTTGTGTAATTTCTCTAAACTTTTCCAAATCGGTATATCCAAAAATGTATTTCATTGTAGGAAAAAAAAAGTGCTACATAGAAATTTTAAGTTCAATATTTTATAAGAACAACTTTTAAAAGAAGTCTTCATGAGGAAGCAATGTGCTTTTAAAAATGAATATTTCAGATTTAAGACAGAAACAGCAGAGTGAGTGACATAGAACTCAATTAGCATGGTGGGTAAGGATAATTTGAAGGTTTTTATGGAGAAATGACACTGACATAGAAAAGTCAATGTGTCTGATGGTAATTTTGAAAACGGAGAATGTGCCTTCCAGCACAAACCATGCGTTAGAAGCACATTCCTGTTCTCTCACTCTCTCCACAGTCACCATGCGCAGGGCTCATATTGTGATCCCGATTTTACAGATTAAGACGTTACAGCCATGGAAGGTCACTTAAGGTCTGGATGCTAGTGAGAAATGTCTGACCCTGTCATTCTGACTCCAAGTCTAGGTCTCTTCCCGCTGCCCCACAACGTCTTGTATTTCTATGGCAAATTGCCTTCAAGTTATGTCCCTGTAGCTGTGGGACAGAGCGCAGATGTCAGGGACCAAGTGCTTTTAGCTTTCATTTTGGCTTGCTGGACACTTCTGGAGCTGATTTGTGCCTTCATGCTAAGTCAGTGTTTGGAAATGTGTGAAGTACGAAGCACAAAAGGAAACTTCCTCTGTATTTTCCAAATATTTTCAAAATTTAAAGCAAGCCATTCTTCTCCACCTTCTCCATCTGGTACTGTGCTGAGTTGTGTGTACAGACACTTTTCAATACTCACATCTGAGAAGTGGCTTACCCCCTTGAAGAGAGAAATTTTGGGACTTTTCTAGTAGGGTGAGAAGCCCTCCCAACTCATTTCCTCCCCACCCAGCCTTATAAGTCATAGCTACCGAGAGATAAAATGAAGTTCTTTCTTATTTCTCACTATCTAATTTACTCATAGGAGTAAGAAACAGAAAAACAGTTCTCTCTGTTCCTTGTCCTACTCTTGTTGTCAAGATCATAAGATAGTCCAGTGTGCAGGCTTGCAGAAATAGCCCGGTGAGTAAGTGTCTGCCACTAGTGTGAAGACCCAGGTTGGAGGCTTCCAAGCTTAAGCAGAGCATCGTGGCACATGTTTGTGATTGCAGTACTGTAGAGGAGGTACAGCAAGTTTGGCCTACTCACGAAGATCCAGGCCCATGGGAGAGCTTGTCTCCAAAACAACTCTGATGGTGCCAGAAGAATGACATTCAAGGTTGTCTTCTGGTCTCCACACTTACACACATGTGCAACTTCCCATACAAATATTCATGTGAACACAGTGAACACCTTGAAGCTATAGTTGCTATGAGGTAGCCTGAGACCCTGTCTCACAACTGTAACACAACGAAGAGTGAGGCTTTTACTACAAAGAGGTCTGAGGAATGTATAGCCAATATTGACTGGAAGATGGCTTCTCTAAACAGACATTGAACATTTGCCTCCCTTTATAAAGGCAGTAGTTTTACTATGTGCTTGTTTTAAAAATCTTTTTTTTTCATCTCAAGAAAGTGAAGAAGTCACACTGCCCTACCTCAGAGGCCAGTGAAGCCACCATAAGGGAAGTGGAAAGTGCACCTTCTAGACCCCACCTTTGGCGCACCCCCAGCTGCACCTGTGGACATACACACACTTGTGAGCTGGGCTCTGGGAGGCTGTTGCCGTTGGTGAACTCTGGGGTCATGGCATCTACAGTCTTCACTGCAGGTTGCTTTGATGAAGCGAGTTGGAAATAGTAAAGGGAGCAATGTTCCCTTCTTAAGAGTCCCTTGCAGTTCATTTGTTTATTTTTGAGGAGTCATATTAGAGAGACGGGGAGAGAGAGAGAAAGTATGTGTGGTGAGCGTGCATGTGCATGTGTGTATTTTGCAAAATATACTCATTTTTAGTAAAAAAAGAATTTCAGGGTTAGTAGCAAAACCTGGAATAAGACAGGTAATATTCATGCCTTAGACTAGAGTAACAGTTGTTTTAGACGAACAAAAGTTTAGAAGTTCATAACTGCTTATGAATATAATAAAATATGTAGCTTTTTAATATTTTTACAATACTTTATTTTCAACACAAACTTCTTAGTGTGTGCAATGTAAAAATCATATTCAACATGAGAAGAAAGCGTGTATTATAGACAAAAGCTGCCATTTGTATTCACATTAACCTTCTCACTCATATGTGTGGTGACATCCTAAAAATTAAGAACACTTTCCTCTGGAGAAACCCAAAGTACTCATCTCTTTGTTCAATTTATCACTAAGTTTTTAAAAAGTGCCTTTACCAGTAAATATGAGAAAGTTAAGTATACCTTGCCATAGATCAGCGAGTCACAGATGCTAAAGAACTATACAGTACTAACAATAAAGATTAAGTAATAAAACAAGGTGGCATCTATTTAATTACCTTTAAAATGTTATGATACATTATGTCAGGTCTTTGAAGCTGTCTGATGGTATAGAGACATCCATTGTCCTCTAATCCGGACATGGTGTGATAAAACAACTGGAATTGTATAATCACGAATAAATTAAGTTAAAAATTTTAATTTATATCACATTTTGAAGTATTTGTATTTCCCTTGTATTGCAATAGCTTAGTCCGGGTTTGAATGCCACGGAGCTCCGAGATGGTGGTGGGGTATAAAAGTTATGTTCACCAGCCGTCCCTTTCTCATCTCAGTAATTAGACATGGCTACGGGCATTTTTACCCACAGAGATTTACCAACTGCTGCAGCATTCAACATTTATGGAAGGGCTTCTACACCTGCTTTTTTAAAATGAAATAACTACGTATCACAGCAGCTTGAAGTGTTTTCTTAAAAAAAAAATAATAATAAAGTTTACCTCTAGGCCTTTGGTTTTTAGCAGATACAAAGCCACTATCATTAGCCTACCATCAATTTTAATTTGAAATCCGAAGAACAAAAGTCATTAATAAGCCCTTTGTTATGGATTTTAAAAAGAAGACGCCTTTTTAGTATTTGTATGTCATCATGCCAGGCCTAGAAAATTAGGCTAATTTATTATTTAAAACACTGGTGGGATTCCTAATTGCATTCATCATTAGATATGACACGTTTAGAACTGAGAACCATATCCAGTGAGAATTTTCCAGTTTGAATTTTGAAATAAAAATATTTTTCAAGAGATCCCTAGCTATTGCCTGTTACCATGGTAACAGTCCTATTTGTCTGAGAGCTCTGTCCGCTGCCAATGAGAGAGAGAGCAACGTCAACTAAACATACGAATACATCAAAGACAAATTCATATGCTCAATCTGATCAGCTCAATTAATGTAAGAACAGAAGCTGAAGGGGGTTAAAAGAGGGCACCCATTCAGGAGAGATGAAGCCCCTTTTAGCAGAATATACACGCCGGCCTTTTGGGGGAGGAATTTAGCACACTGTCAAAAACATTATCAGAGAAAGAAAGTAGTAGGCCTCCTACACCTAACAGATATGAAGCTGTCAGACAAAGAATAGCACTATTCATTAAATGACACTTATTTTCTCCCACTTTACAAGAATACAGCGAACAAAACAAGCAGGGAGCAGCTGAGAAAAGACACTTTTTTCTTTTGCTAGTGATGATAGACATGCAGCAATTATGGTGATAACTAAGGAATACTAAACAAGAAGCCAGCCTCCATTCTGTTTATCACCTTTAATTTTATGTTACTAAATTTGCATGCATCTCCTGTTTTGTTTTATTATTTATGTCAGAGAGAAATTAGATGCCTTTGTCTTTAACATAGTGCCTTGAGTTTGCCGCAGCACACCTCGAAATTCTGAATTCTCTCACTTTTCTTATTAAACAGCCATGTCAAGTTGAAATGCTTTTGAAGTAAGATATTGCAAAAAGAAAACGCAACTGCTGTTACCCGCATGAGCTGTACGCAGTGCTCGGGAGGCTGCTTCATGAGTGTGAGGGCAGATAGTCGATGTTACTTGCGCACTTAAGTTGTGTTAATTGCTGCCTTTGCTCGCATGCTTCACTTTACACAGTGCCGTGTGCTGCTCTGGGTATCTGCCTGCGCTTCTATCCAAGTTCTTCCTCTTTTGCAGCTGTAGGTGGTACGGAGTAGGAAAACCATCTTCTGGGGCTTCTAACAGGTGCAGGCAACTAGGAGACCCCCTGGGATCGTTGCCTTTTAAGAATCTTATGCTTAAGCCATGATGATCTGATTTAAGGCCCATTATCAATAGCCTGCTACTTACATCTGCATGATCGTGGACTGATTGATACTGACTTTGTAGCCATGTGCTCTGTAATGTGCTGTCAGGAAATGCTGACAGATGCAATGAAAGAACAATAAATGTGGGGCAGCCGTAATGTAAAGGTCCAGCCTAGCTGGATGAAAACTGATAGCTAGGATATTGGCTCCTATGTTACCGATACATCAGTCCCGTTGAGAGTTTAGCTGGTGAGTGAATTAAAATGGTCTCCTGATACCTGGAAGAGGCAGGGGGGAAAAAAATCTTCATTTAAGGAATTGCCGACTTTGCCAAAACATTGTTTCATAAGAACAGAGCCAAGATTAAAAACAAAAAATATTCTTGTGCTCAAAAATCTGGATAGCTTGACACATCTGAGAAAGTATTGATTAAAAATCAATACACAAAAGAGCACTGTATCTACTTTCTATGATACTTAATCCATTTGTATAAAATTACATGACAAGACATTTTACTAGCATTCCTTTAAAAAGTATGGTATCTGATACTTTTTTTTTTTTTAATTCTTGATATGCAACTTGCTACATGAGTCTGGCTGGCATCTTGCCAGTACAGGTTTTAACAAATGCCTGGGTGAGAAGTCAATTTATTCATAGCAGGTTATTCTCTTCTCTAAGGTAAAATGTAGCTCTCACAATTAGCTTGGGCTATAATTTAATTCTTTATCTTGCTATTTCTTGTTTACATGTTATTTTTACGTACCTTTTGTATTATTACGTACCACCTGATAAGCCATAGTATTTAAAGATATAATCAATGTCTCAAGATTGATGTCTCAAATAACAAAGAATTCTAATAATTCTAACACATCATTGGTCTCAAATGTGCAATAATCAAATATTATATTACTTGAAATGAGCACAAAATCTGATGTTTGTCTTTAATTTTTTATTTAGCTAGAAATATATAAAATGTAATAAGTATTTGTACATTTTTAAAATGTTGAGTCTCGGCTAGTATCTGTAGGTATCGATTAGTATGGATTAAGGTGAAACCCTTCTTAAAATTTTTGATTCATATTCTTTATAAAAGAACGCAAAAGGTATCTTCTTTGTTTACAAAGTTATCTTTGGGAGACACTAGAAACTCTAATTGATTTTAAAAAGAAAGTATTATATTAAAAATAATGTGATAAGGTAAATTTAATTTGCTTTAAATCTTTTTGTGGTTTTAATTTGAACATTTAATATGGCATTCAAAAATAACAAATTTAAATGAAACAATTGAAATGATATTAAAAGAATGTTATCTTCTGTGAGTACTCAAGGAGTATACTGAATAAATCATTGATAAAAATTTCATAACTGTCATTTATAAAATCAAAAGCATGACTTTAATACTACTATATCATTGATAAAACATACCAAGGCCTCATTATGATGTGATGTGCAAAGATCTAGTTTAGAAGTCTTCCGTGGATCCTGTTTAGCACGCAAAATATTGACACAATAGACAATAATGGTTCCTTTGGAGCCATTAGGGCCCATCATGTCAGGGTATGTTCAGGCGTTTCTTAGCAGGTAGTACATAGAATCTTGTCATGATAAATCATAACAAGTCCAGAGGAATGATTATCACTTAATAGATTAGAACATTCTTGGGAATTTCATAATTTATAATTTATTACACATGGAACATATTATCACCAGTGTGAATTTTAAATGATGCATTAATTTTATGCTATTATTAAAAGCATTTTATGGATATATACATTTTATGGAAAATTACATTAAAAATCATGTAAGCAAGCTAGATCACATAGTTATTTGTATTTTTTCCTGTTTAGGAACTTAAAATCCATGATTTTTCTGAGTATTGATAAAAAGCAATTCATTCTATTGTAAGCCTTATACCTTTCATGTCAAGAGCCAGCCTGGAGTGAACTTTTTAACACCCACAGCCTAGACATTGGAAAGCAGATGCTTCTGATGGAGAGAGTGATACTGAGTCTGAGGGGCACCCTCAGTGCTGGTGGGCACCCATCTAATTAGACCTTTTGTCTGGTCTGGTTAGCTAAGGCACAACTCAGGGTTTGTACTAACGAAATCTTTGAAGGAAAATTCATTCTTCTTAAAGGCTCGAGTAGTCCTTTTTTAATCTGCAAAGAAAAAATCTCTGGTGGTGAAAGGTAATTTCTGTTACCTGAAATCTAAAAGATGAAGTGAATTATGTTGGGCTGGCTTTGTAAAGAAAACGTCATGCTTTCTCTTTCCATGGCATAGTTTTAGTGTCAAGTTCAGAGACAAATAGAAATTGTATTATTTAATATTGAAGCCATTAGCTTTTTATAAAAAGTTAATGTACATTGAAAGCTCTTGATCTTGAAGAGTCCTGAAGCACTTTAGTTCAGTTTTAGTGGTTATTAGCCCTTTTGTGGGTCTGTCATTGTGCATAGGAATTCCGTCGAGTTATTTTACTGTTTCATGTTACTATGAGACATTTAAAGAACTTTACTCTGGAATTTTCATTTCAAATAGTATAAATTCAGCTTATTCTTCAGAGCTTTGAAAAAATTCAAATCCCACCCAGATCACGCAGAAGGGAAGCAGCTTGCTAGCTTTGATTAGTCACCAGTTTAATTCCCCTGGTCTTTTAAGGTTTGGTTGTAAGCAATACCATAAGATTCAAAACTAAGGAAAACTAACAAATGGAATAAAGCAAAACCAAGACGTAGTAATTGCTTTGAGCTTACAAACTCATTCCGACACAGAAAATTTCCTTTCCTCTTATTGTTAGCAACTCTCACAGACCCAGAAGAGGTCAGAGCAGCCTCTGTGACGGGAGCATTTCAATGGCATAACCGACTCGCACACTGGAGGTCACCCTTGCTACTTACAAGTTTTCTACAATTTCACAAAACAAAAGTGGGTCTTGCATATGTTCAATGCACACTACAGTTTTCAAGATATTTTAATATAAATAAATGGATGGTATGTGTCTTCCATGTATAGTTAGTCATGTTAAATGCAGTTAAGAAACATGAAAATCTTATGATTGTCTGATTAAATAAGCAAACAGCAAGTTTTTCAACGTGAACCTCAGAGCTTTTATTTTATATGACATATGGATTTTCAGGTTTCTTTCAAATTGTCACAGCAAGATTCTAGGAATATTGTACATGTTGCTCATTCAGTAATTGGTCAGGCCTGTGTTTACTGCCTCATTCTTGGATACAGCTCTAGTGAGTACTTATGACCTAGCTAGATTACTTCTGCAATAATTTTTTTTCACATGCTTTATCATAGTATGCTGAATAGTTGACCATGTTCTACTGTGTTTTTTTCATGCCACGTTAGTTCTGTGTTCTAATGTCCATTGCAAACAAAATATAATAATGTGATATTACTAGGATTACAATCATCTAAAATCTACTTGTTAACAAAGCATGTGTGTGCTCACATACACATATACAGATTGTGCATCTAAGTCCACAGGGAAACATAAACTGAGTGGTAGTGCACTTGTCTGCATCCTGAAGCAATTTAAACTAAGGGCAAAGATAGACTGTGATTGCATTTTGGCAAGAAGAATGGGAAAATGGGACATTTGTCATCTGGCACTGTAAAAAAGAAATAGAAGAAACAACAAAAAGTGGGGGCAAAGTTTCAGGTGCTTTTCATCATCAAACAGAAAAAGAATAATAAATAACACAAAGTAAAGGAGCATGTTAGGTGTCTTTCTGGAGGTCTGAATAAGAAAAACATGAATTTTTGTAATGCACATTAACTTATTATAAACAGCCAATTTTCTTTCTCACACCTTCAAATATATTAGAATACATATACCCAGTTTCACCAAAGCTTATCAAGATGTAACTGTTATCATCACAAAATGGCCATAGGGCAGACATAAGATAAAATGTGGGAAGATAGCCTTGAAGATTCGTGTGAGGTGACGAAAGGAAAGGAGTGGCGGGCACACCATCACCTCGTCGGTTACACAGAAGATGAAGGGATCTGGAGATATTTGTCCACTAACAAAGCAGCCAGAGTTCTGTGCTGTTTATAGTGGGAGGCCCCATCTACTGTCCTAGTCATTTCTGTTTAGGGTTCGTTGGAGAGAATCAATGTGCTCTGCCAAAAGGTCTGGATGGTCAGCGTGTACAAAGAAAGGCAGCCATAAAGCTTGGCTCTCCCCTTCCTTCTGAGACGGTGCTGCTGTTCGGCCTGAAATCTCTTATTTCAGATTTGTCATTCTGACCTATTGGAGACTCAGCACCCCCTGAAAGCCTTTCTCAGTCATTTCTGCCCTCGAGCACATCTCTCTTCTCTGAACAGTTTCAACACTGAGTTTATCACTCATTTTAGACTTAGCCTGTCCATTTTTTTACGTTTGTAACCAGAACTGTGCTTTTCACTGTTAACAGCCAGTACGTTTCTGTAGCCAGTTGCAGCAAGGGCTGTCTTTTTATCCTGGAATCTTCATTGCACTAAAGGACACTAAACCTTGAACAGCTGGAAGTAACCTCTCTTCTCCTTACCCTGACTCCTGAGCTCCTCCTCGCTGTCACGTCCATGATCCTGGTCTTCAGACTTCGAATTATTAGAGTGTTTTATTTCCTCTGCTAAGATGAAACTTATCTAAGATGAACTTTATCTTATGCATGCCCCCACCATCATCACCAGATCTCTTAGCATGACTCCACCTAAGAGTTTCTGCATCTTGGGCCAAGCACGTCCCTCAGGTGGGAGAGTGTGTGCCTGCCATGCAGACAGCATTGGGGCTGATCCCAGCACTTACGTAGCACCTGCTGTGCTGCACACCTCTAACCCCAACACCCAGGAGACAAGTGTGCAAGGCATCCTGGGCTACACAGTAAATTCGGAGCTAACCTGAGACACATGCAACTCTGTCTCAAAAAAAAATTTAAAAATCTTCAGCAAATTAACTATTTACTAAATTCTTAGATAAAAATACAGTGATAATTTCCAAAGATGCTATAATAGAGAGTATCATGTCTATACCACCAAGCAAGCCAGAATACAGTGAGGATTAGAGACTGCATATGAATGATAGCCTGAGATCAGAGCAGTGAAAGCTGGGAGCTCTGACTGGAAACAGACTGAGCCACTTTCAAGTGCCAAGTGCAGATCTGGCAATGTGGTATGTGTTCCTTTAACTATAATTTCAGTGTGGTCTGTGGCAAAATGTTTTCCCCCTGGATGTACAAAAAGAACCTGAATAGAAGGTTTTCATTCAGTCTCTTTCTACCAAAAGGAACAATGTCTGAAAGACTTCTTCAGCTAGAGCTACAGAATAGATTTCAGAGCTAGCTTGGAGGAGGAGTAAGTAAAGGAATGAATGAATGTAGGCAGTAATGCTTTTTTTTCTGAGTGAGAATGAACAAATAAAATTTTTAAAATCTCACACTAAAACACAAGCATTCTTTACATCCAACTGAGAACTTTGAATTCTTATTTAGAATGAGTCATATATAATTTCTAGAGAATGTTTATGTTTCTATTCATGTACATTAGTCCATGAACTATTATGCTTTAAATATCATCATCATCAACAATAACAAAATAAATTCCATTTAATTCAGAAATCTACAATTTATGTTCACTTTAGTCCTGTGGCTGTTTGTTCTTTTAAACTAATACTAAATTCAAATCTCACTGATAGACAGGCTACATCTAATACTCTTCCCACCAAAACTTTTACATTTTGATTTGATTTTACTCTAGGTTAGAGATAAGTCTCCACATGTGATAGCTATTGAGCATTAAGTTCTAGAAAGACTAGAAGTTCTGACATTGACTTTGCAATGCCAGAGGTCTTGCCTCCAGCAGAGACTCTTGCTGAGTATTTGTTGAATTTTATTTCTTTTTCCCATTAACAATGTCTGGAAGTATCTGTGCTAAGTGATACTGGAAGATTTACTACATAAAAATCCATTAAAATCTCCATTCACACACTCCCAAATAATTTCCTATAGTACTTCTGGTATATTTAACAGTAACTTCATTCTTAGACACTGAAGAAGAACCTCTAGAATCTAATCAGTAAGTATTCCCTAAAAGTTGGATTGCCAACAAGCACAATAGGAAAAATTTTAATGTTTTTTTTTTTTTTTTTTTTTTTTTTTTTAATGGAGAGGACTGATTCTGCTTCCTGTATTACCGTGGACCACTGTTTAGATGTTGTACATGTTTGTCCATCAGTGGTTGTTATGTTAGAGGCTCCCTCCTCCACGTTTAGGATGGCAGTGCGGGAGGTGGTAGACAGTGTAAAGGGGGAACTTACTGCATGGTACCTGGGTTCCGGAGGTTGTTGCCCTTGGAGACAATCAACTTCTTTCCTGTGGGTCTGCAGTTAGTTTCTGCAATAAAGAGTCATTACAGAGAACATTTCTGGTCCTTTCCCAATCTCTGGCTTCCCACCTCTCCACTTGCTTGCTCTTACATACACATTCCTGTAACAATGCTATTCATCATACCACCACCATGGCCAAGGGGACCATTATGAGAGCTGAGTGTAAAAAGGTTCCATGCTCTTTGATGTCCAAATTATGGGCTAAGCAAGTCGTTTTTCTTTGTACACTGCACAGCACTGTCATAATAGCTAAAATACTAATATACCATCCTGGACAGAAAAACATGAGGAAAATATGATGTATCCATTGTAAGTCCTAAACCAGCCAGGACTCAGCATAACTACAGATTCTAGAAACCAGACTTTACCCATCTGTGCTAGGTTAACTATCATTTAAATTGAGAACTAAAATGGACCTGGAATTTGGGGAGTTTGGAGCTTCATCCAAATGAGTGAAAATTTACAGGGGTGGTTCTCAACACAGAGCAAATGATGGAAAAGGTTTAAATACTGGAAATGCTCTTGTTACTCTAGAAGAAGACCACCAAGGGAAGGCCACCACTAGAAGACCACTTGGTGGAAGTATCAAATAGAGCTGGAAAGCAGGTTAGAACCAAATTCCAGAACCTGATGTACTGTGGCATACACCTTTACTTCCAGCACTTGAGAGGCCGAAGCAACAAAATCTCTGTGAGTTGAAGGCCAGCCTGGTCTACATATCAGGTTCCAGGCCAGCCAGAACTATGTAGTGAGACCTTATATCAAAAACAAAATAGCTGATAGGTAGATAGATAGATAGATAGATAGATAGATAGATAGATAGATAGATAGATAGA
>NW_026587759.1:2472910-2530154 GCF_907164565.1 Psammomys obesus
AGATAGATAGATAGATAGATAGATAGATAGATAGATAGATAGATAGACAGACAGACAATTAGCAAGAAAGAACCCAGGCACGGCAGGTCTTGCCATTCACGGTAAAGACTCTCCTCTTCAGCCCTTTGGTATTGTGGCACAGTGGCCAGACAAATAGCCATTTTGAAATACGAATTTAAAAAACATATCAGTTGCAGAGACATCATGTAAGAAACGGCGAGAAAGTCTTCACTGGGGTTCTTTAATAGTGCCACGGCTCAAGTGAGGAACAGGGTCAAGAGATGGCTGCTGTATGTCTGGCCTGTGGAAGAGGAAGTGTTCCCAGTGCACAGTATTTTAAGTAGAATGCTGCTGATTGTTCTCACTTTCCAAATCTGCAACTCCTGACTCATATTTTATATTTGTGAATAGAAGGAAGAGATGGCCTGTGAATCTGAGTAGTAAATAAAGGGATAAATCTTCTGAAAACTTGAGGACATTTCATCTAAGATTCAACAAGAGGTGTTAGACTCCTTATCCATCTTACAAGAGAGTGAGTAGCACATGGCACCGTCATCTGTAAAAGTAAGTGCAGATAGGACCGAATTCAGAATACCTTGACAGAGGTCACATTACAGCCATTTGAAATCATCTCTGAATACAAATGTGGATGCAGAATGGAGTCTGAGAACTCTTACTGCCATTTTTCTTCCTATTAGGCCTTCTTCCCTTATTATTAAGCCAATTAATCACATGAACAAATTATGGAAATGACTGGTGGCTACAGTATTCAGCCTTAATGATTGGTATCACTATTGTTAATGAGTAGGGAGTATTGAGAATTTCCCTTTAATGATTCTGAATTTTCTCAAAATGATCCAACAAAGGATATCAAGAGGTAAATAGTTTCTGTAAGTAACTTTGCTCTGCTAGACTCAGGGTCTGGTGAGGACACTAATGGAAGCCATAAGAGACTTACCTGTCTGGACAGGATTCTTAGCATTCTTTATAGGTAAGTTATTTCAAATTCTTAAGAAGTTCTCATGGGACACTTCCTCTGTTACTAGGAGAGTGTTACTATGGTAACTTTTTTGATAATCTTTCGGGAATTTTTTCAAATCACCTTTTACACAAAATAATTTGTTAGTTTCTAAATGATGGAGGAATTTAAAAAAGAAACAAATTCTTTCCCAATGTATTTGCCACCTTTTGGGTTCAGGATCTTGTGTTGTATGATGACTATTCCTTTTATGTCGCATACTTTCATATCAAACCTACTGGTCAGGACAACTTCAAAAGGCAATAAAATGCAAGTGTGCATTTGATTTAGGAGATTGATGATATTGTTAATTTTCTAGAAAATACGTCTTCAATAATGATGTCACATTAAGCCTCAAGTGTTAAGCTCTTGAGGCTATTGAAGGGGTGAAAGACGGTTTGCGAAGGAGGTGATAATGCCCACCTCTTCCCAATAGGCCAGAGATAGCTAAGACATAATAATTTCATTATGACAAGTTCTCTGTCATCTTTTAAGAAGGAAGAGTGATTCTGGGCTTCACGTGTTTGGGTGTTTTGAACACCATCTAAATCTCAGTGTTCTCAGCGGCTCCTGTCTGGTCCTTGCATTCACCTCTCCCGTGTGCAACTCAGTCACTGAGTCTTGCCAGCAGTAGTCATGAAAACAAATTTTAATTGAGTTTGGCATGTCAAAACTCTTTCTTGGGTTTTATGTTTGATGTTCCCTGTCACATTTTCAATGAATAAAAAACTGCCTTCTTGCATATTTATTACACATTCTCAGTTAGTGCGATTTTGTTACACAAGCAGTTGCCTTATTATTTTTTACACCTGCACTTTGATATCACAGTAGTTCATTGTCAATCAGCAAAGTATCAGAAGTGGCTCGGCTAATGAGCACACAGTTGCCTTCAGTTCATTTTACATTATGAAAGCCTACTAGGGAATAGACTGTAAAGGCTGGGGGTGGGGTTCTGACATTTTATAAACGTTGTGTGTCAATCCTACACCTCGGTGGCTCTGAAGCACTGATGGCACCGTGGTCACATGACAGGCGCCTCCACCACCAGCCCATGAGACAGGCTTTATTATTACAGCACTGAAGAAAGAGGTGTGCATGTGTATGGAAGAATGAGAGAGGGGAGCTTGGGAGGGAGAGAAAAAGACTGCTTTAGAAGTACATGCCGAGACTTTGGGCTTATATATGTGAATTGGGAAATTTTTGTCATTACTTTATTAATATAAATGAGTAGAGACAAAATTTTGATGACAAATTATAAAAATACTGATGTGAAAACTTTGGTTTTAACTTATTAAATGTAAACATATTTTGATCTTAGAACAATAATAATTGAGACATTTTGTTTCCATAAAACTTAAATTAGAATTTCTATCAGAGGAATAAAATAATGCTTATTTTACTTAGCATTATTTTAAGGTATGTTTACATAACTTGCTCTTGGTATAGGGTGTAAATAGGGAATTTATTCATTAGTCTTAATTCCTAAGGGTTTGGACTTGTGAAATAAGTTTTTTTATTATCAACTGAGTAAAATAAATACATTTTCACCTTTTCCTCTTGAGGTTATGGACCATCATGTATTAACCACCGCTCTTAATTCAGACTGTAATGTCAAGGACTAAACTGAGTATTTTCACTTCTGAATTAACAATTACTCACCCATGAGACTGGATAGAAGGCATTTAAGAGCTCTGGCTCTGCCTGCTGATTCCCAGCACAGGTATGGTTCTTCGCAACTGTCTGTAATTGCAGTTCGAGGAAATTTGAAGCCCTCTGGTGGCCTGCTCAGCACTGGGCACAGACATTGTACGTGCATAAAAGACATCCAAATGCATAAAATCTCCAAAATGTGATAATTCAGTAGTTAATTTACTATTAAACCTAACATTCATCAAGAATTCCTTTCCAAACAGCAAGCAGAGGGCAAAGACAGGAGTTCTCTTAATGGCTGGGCTCTGGGAACAGCAGGCAGGGGAGGTAACTGTGAGTCGGTGAGACTTCAGCCTACAGATCCTCCCTGTCAGAGTCCCGTGCTGACCTTGTCCACATGCCAGTCCCTCTTACCAGGCTGGAGCGGAGCGGTACCACCCTGCCAGTCTGCCGTGTTGGGTTTCACAGCACCTTAGGCTCCCACAGTCCTGACCAGACTTCCGAAGGGCAGGCATTGGTTTTGTTTTGGGTTTTCCTTTTCCTTTAACACAATGTTTTCTAGAAGCAGTAAGTAGCACGTGTGGACTTTGGAAGCACCGTAGCTGCAGTGGCTGCACGGGGATGCTGGCACCTCTCGGCCAGTTGGCTCCTTCCTACACTAGTATATGCACCTTTTTCCGCATGCAGAGCATGGCTCGGGGCCCTGTGGGAGCACCTCCCTCCTTCGGATAGGAGGACAAGGGCCCATCATCATAGACAAGTTACCACGGCTTTCCCCTTCCTCTCGGAAGCTGTATAATCTTTGTACTAAGGGCATTGAAAGTATGAAATCCAACGGAAAGGACAATGGAAATGAATCAGTCTACTCCCGAGGATTTCTTTAGTTTTCCAACGTGAATATTAACATTCCACATCATAAAGCTTCAACTGTTTTTTAATTAAAATATTATTTTATTTCTTTATTTGTTTAGGGGACAGCAGCTCATTAGGTAGCCCAACCTAGCCTGAAACCCACAACATTTCTCCCTCAAGTCTACTTAGTGTTGGGATTAGAGACAGAGACCACCACAGTGACTCTGAACTCTTCTTCATAATGAAACATGCACCCTTCCTATTTTAAAAATTACCCCTCCAAATTAGAAACTTGACATTTCAAAATTTTTATTAAAAAAGGGCCAATTTTGGAGAAAATTCAAGAATCATGTTTTCTAACAGGCATTGAGGTTGGAGCAGGAAACACTTGTCTATTTTTAGAGAGGTAATTTGTTTCTTTTTCATTATGATTGTTCTAGACCTCGGTACTTTTCCTCCTTTGTGCATCTGTGTGTGTGTTGGGGGATGGGCATGACGTGCAGGTCAAAGGACGGGCCCCTGTGTCGGTCCACACCTTTCATTCTGCTGGAGAGAGGTTAGTCACAGCTGTTAGCTGCTTGCAAGCTTCCAGGACACTTTCCTGTCCCCATCCCCCACCCCTCTTAGGGGCGTGCTGGAATTAGACTGAGACACCCCTGCCTGGGGCTTTCCTGAGCCTTCTGGAGAGCAAACTCAGGCTAGCAATTGCTTCACCCTAGAGCTATTTCCCTAGCCCTTGTTAGACATTTTATATTTATTTTCTCTTTAGTGAAACTTAGTTTAGAGATTTTAATTTTACATTTAAAGTTAGTTATTTCATTGTATTTGAGATATTGAAGAGTTTTAAAATACAAGTAGAGAAGAAAAATTCTGTTTTTAGCAAAAAAAAAAAAAAAGATATTTATGTTAAACTTCAGAGAATCTGAGCAACCAAAGTTTAGTTTTTTAATGTTCTTTTTTTTTTTTTGTTGCCTAGCTGGCTGCCTAGAACCTGTGCACACACTCAGTTATGCAAATGCTACTTGTGAATGTCCTTCCACAGCTAAGGATGGTGTTGATTTGACTTCGATTGCATCTGCTACTGTAGTCGGCTTGCCATCCCATCACCTCTAACTAATTGTAAATTATAACTTCCTTGGCCTTTAAGTGAAAAAGACAACAATTTGAAAATCTTTTTTTTCCCATGGAATCTGAAAATAAGACCTTTGTCTTTGGCAATATGTTTATAAATAATGTGCCTAAGCTGTTAACTGCAAATACATTGCCAGAGCCATGCCAAAAGTAGACAACCTATTAACTCGTCTTCGTTGAAAGCTACCCAGTCCTGATGTTGGTAAGACTATTTATTCAGACAATCATATAAAATCATTTTTAATAAAGAACAATCGAAGGCAAAGAGAAAAATGTCTTTATCCATAAGCAACCAGTTGAGAAATGGATTTTTATTCAGTCAGATCCTTTTAGTCAATGAAACAGCGTTTTCATGCATATTGCACTCAAGTGATAATTAATATAGTCTAATTCCAGACATGATGCCTGAATTGATGTACTGTCAGCGATACCCCATGTTAAAATCAAACCTTGACAGGGTTTAACACCCTGGAACAGGTCATCATATAATAACACTCTTTGCCTCTCAGTATTTGTCTTCAGCCAAGCAAAGTATTACAAGATGGGGTAAAGGGAAGAAAAAAGGAAATAATTACAAATGAAGAGTGACGCGGGCTGTGAATAGAACATATGTTAGGCTAGGCAGAGGCATCATGAATTATATCATTTCATGATGAAACGGCACTGGGGCTGAACGGCCCTATTTTAAACCTTGATGTATTTTATCTCTACTGTATTTGGACTGTCATCTTTGGAGAAAGACTTGGTATAATTGAGAGTCAACTCCAATCTACATGACTCGAACTGAAGTGGGGGCCAGATGAACGGTGCTGTGGAGGCCAGAAGAGCTTCTAATAAGATAAAATGAGCAATCGCCTTTCATGCTGTAAGTTACAGATGCATTCTGTGCATACGATTTTCAGAGTTATGGCTTCCAAATGTCACTCACACTACAAAGTTCAGGAAGTGTTCTAATAATTACAATAGAAAAGGAGGCCAGTGCCTTTCAGTGCTCATTTTAGGGGGAGACAGAACCAAAACCTGTTTTATATTAGACTTTCCTTGTAAAAACCCATTAGATGTAATCAGCATAATTTGTTCATAATGTGTTCTCATTATGTTTGATTTTATTTGGCTGTTTCACCAAGCTCCTTCTCAATTTTGAATATATTAAGCTAAATACCCTTTGTATGGCCCTTGCTTTCTTGAAATTTATCTTGATAACTTCCGTTAGAAGAAACCACTCTCTTATTGAGAAGAGCTTTGTGCGTATAGCTCCACAGTTCTGCTCTGTTTCATAATGCTTTCTGTTACAGCATGTACAGGCCCTGTCTTCTTGACTGAACTTTAAGCTTGTCCGGGCAAAAGCCACAGAGCATGATGCTACGAGAAGCCTGTGGTGGACTAGGGCAACAGTGTAGTTAGCTCCATAAATAAGAAGTTTAGATATATGACTATATTAAATATACATATAATATGTATCAGTTTTGAAGCTTCTCCATACTTTTGTGCTCATTCCTTTCTACTTAATCGAGCAAGATACTTTTGTTGGAAAAAAAATAGTAAATGTTTCTTGACACTAAATTAAGGACTAACAATAAATCACCATAAGCACAGTTGCCATTAATTATCTACATAGAGTTTATACATTTTTCTTTCTAACTGAAAATTTTCTTCCTGGTGAATACCAGAAGTTCATTAGGAAGTAGCTTTGATTCTTTCTCAAATTTCTAATGAGTGGCTCAGACTAGAACACATTTATACAAAAACATGAATGACAGAGTCAGGGGAAAAAGGTAGCAATTCACTATTAGCTATGTTTCCTGAATATTTACCATTCATTTATTTACCATTAGTCCGTAAAGCCCATCCATAAGAGGCCAGTCAAACTCTCGTCACTCCACAGAAGCAGGCGATGAGCCACCAGTGTAAGCAGTGCTCCTGAGTTTATCCCTACACCCTTCCTTTGCTGTGTTGAAGATGAGCCAGTTGTTGCCTGCCTCCAACAGAAAGATGCTCCTCTACCTGAAGTCTTCTTACTTACCTAAAACAACCCATGGCAAACCCAAAGATTTTGTAAAATAAATGGCCATAGCTCATTTAGCCATAACCTTCAGGCTTCATCCCTTACACTGGCAAATGCACACAGATGCTGCTCTTTTAAGAACTACAAAGATTTTATGGATAGCTAATCATAATAAAGTATTAATGTTTTCTTGTTGCAGAAAAATGATTTTAATATTTGCAAAGGGAAGCAGAGATTATACAACCTTAATATAGCAATTATGGGAGGGTTTATTTCAGTCAAAGTTCCAGGTGACAATCCTTCATGGGAAAAAGTCAAGGGCCCAAGCTTAAGGACCTGGACAGATCCATCATCACCCACAAAGAGAGAATAAATGTGTGTGTTTCACTTGCTTGCTTGCATTCAGTTGACTTTTTCCACTATTTAGACAGCTCAGAACTCTTTGAACAGGAAATGAGGCAGCGCATAGTAAATAGGGTCTTCCCCACGTTAATTGACCTAATTCAGATAATTTCTCACAGATGTCCCTACAGGTCAACCCAGTGTAGACACTCTCACACCAAGATTCTTCTCAGGTAACTAGGTTGTGTCAGGTTAATTAAGCCAACTATCACATTCAATAGCTCCCAATATGTTCAAGCCAGCTGAAATATCTTATGGGAGATATGTGTACTATATTAATATGCTAATTCTGTTACTTAAATTTTAGTAATATGATTATCCCTTTGCAATATTTTATAAAGATTCAAGAGAATTTGTATATGTGAATTAAATAATTCACATAATGATGAAATAATTTTTGTATTTCAGCAGTTGGCCATTCTGAAAATAATTTAAATGATCTTATTTTAGATACATATCTTCATTTTCTAGATAAGAAACATATATATATTTACTAATTTTATCAAAACAACCTGTGTGAAATATTAACTGGTTCTAATAAGGGAATTCATAAATGCTAACATCCTGTTCCTTATTATACCACATTAACAAATAAATTATTTCTTTTAGAATAAGCTCTCCAACGTTATTTAACTTCTGTAATTGTTATTAGCACCAAATCTCTGCCTTCAGCCTTAGAGTTTAAGTGTAAAAATTCACATTAGAAACACCAAATTAAAGAGTGAAAGTCGTCTTAACAATTTATTGCTTGTGAATGTCAGTAGTGTGGTATAGACCTGCTGAAAGTGTCTGCATGCAACTGCCTTGCTGTGTAAGACTGAATCTTTGCTTTGTTTCCTTTTTCTTCTCCCAAATGAAGAACATTTATGTCCCACACAAATAAACACTGCCACCAAATTGCAGGCATTTTAAATCTTGGCTTCCTCTGAGCTGACTGTAACTTGAAGAGAACAGCAATTCTACCTGCCATCCAATGCCTGCATTCTTATCTTAGCCACACTGTCTAAGTGCAAACTACTGACATCAGGAGGAGGCACGCCGCATCTGTAAGTCAGTGCCATACACAGCACGTTTCACACCTGAAGCCAGTGAGTCCCAACAGCTGCCACCATGCACGGAAAAAATTATTGTCATCACCAGTCATAGAGTGAAGTTAATAATGAAAGTACAAAGAAAGATGTCATAGGTGATAAGATGTATACTGAAACTTTAACTTCTGATAGCAATAAAATATTAAATAATATTATCACCAGACAAGAAAATACAAGTGATGCCTTTCCGTTACACTGATTTTGTGCTTGCACGTTTAAATTCCTGGCACTAAGGAAAGAAAATAAACCTGAAGTTTGGAGCACAAGGAGAAGCCGCACGTAGCTCCCTTTGCGCTGCTGCACCGCCATTGCTAGTGTTTATGTTGCAACTGGCATGTCAGAATCACACAAAAATGAGTTTCACCGTGACATTTTCACGCATGTGCATGCTGTATTTTGATCATATACACCTCCTTTTTAAAGAACAGCACTGGGGAAAAATCGCCTGCTTAGCCTGCACAAGCCCTGGGTTTGATTCCTCACATTTTCAAAATCAACAAGGAAAGAATAAATAAATGAGCAAGGCTATGCCCTGGAAGAGGCCTGGAGACCCCAGGTGCACTTCAAGCCAGCTGGAATCAGTTGCAGTGATTAGAGTTGCTGCACAAGTGAGTCCTCAAATGATCATGTGTGCATCTAGACTCCCAGTTGTTGGGCTGGCCACATTTCAAGAAGTTTTCTAAAATTCATACAGAATAACAATAATTATTTTTTATTTTAATTTATTTTTTGGTTTTTCAGACAGGGTTTGTCTGTGTAGCCCTGACTTGGAACTCACTCTATAGACTAGGCTGGCCTGGAACTCACAAAAACCCACCTGCCTCTGCCTCCCGAGGGCTGAGATTAGAAGCGTGCACCATCACAGCCCAGCTGAATGACATAATTATTAAAGCCTAATAAAAATGAACTAATTTGAAGATAATTATTTAAGATTCAACTGTCCCTATAACAATAGTTGTTAGTAGCTGGCTACTGATACTTCAAACTGGACGGTACAATCCAAGCTGCTCTTTGCTTCCTGACCTGGACTTATCGTTAACAAAGGATGATGTTTTGTTCACTTGTTTTGCTTTCAGTCTGTAAAGTGGTAGAAGTAAAATGAGACTGTGCCTGAACAATTCTTAGTTCCAAGACTCTTTGCATCGGTGATGGGTGTACCAGAGCCGCTTTCTGAGACCTTTGTCAACAGTTACACTGCTGATTATTCCAAGCATTGTTTGTTTGCCTCATCCCCGCCACCAACTTCCAAGAGATGACCCTTCACTAGAACAGTGATCCTTCTTATTTTCTTCACCTAAAAACGTGTTCGCATTATTGGAATTGTCTATGAAATACTAAAAACTCTGCTGTCTTTCGTGGCATTTGTTTTTTGCAAGTAATTGAAAGTCACTGAAAAAAGGTCCATTTCCAAATAATACACTTAGAGCACACTCCCACAACTCAGGCTCTCAGAAGAGGGCGTGGGGAGATGGGAAGTGGGGGGCATGCACAGCTGTGTGCTGCAGGATCATCTCTACACAAGAAAAAAAAGGAGATATTGGTGGGCAGCTGGCAGAGGTGGGGAGAGGGGGCCATCTGGGAACAGTTGGGAGTGTTGAAGAATGTGATAAGATACATTGTATGAAACTCAAAAGGAAGGACAAAATATTTTATTTAAAAACAAAAAAATAAAAATAAATACATCAGCTACAGCCCTGGGAAGGCAGCTCAGTCATCAGCATGCTGGCTACACAAGCCTGAGAATCCTGGTTTCCACCCTCAGTATCTGCCTAGGGCGCGGTGCACACATCTGTAATCCTAGAGTGTCCATGATATGGGGACAGAGCAGGCAAATCTCAGAGGTCACTGGGGAACCCATCTCACCATTTGGTGAGCTTTGTACTTAGTGAAAGACCCTGTCTAAAAAAGTTAAAGCAAAGAACGATCGATTGAGGAAGCCACCAGCATCCTGGTACACACACATGAATACACACACACACACACACACACACACACACACACACACACACATCCCAGATAATAGATAAGCGAATCTTAGCTATAGCTAACCTTGCTATTGTCCATTAACCTTTTTATACCACACAGAAAATGGACAGACTAAGATAAAGGGTCGGGATTTTGACTTTGTATCCCCACCCCCAAAATAACTAGAGTCTTTAATATTAGAGATGAAGGAAGAGGGCTTTGAGCACTACCTAACGCCCCTAACCCCGTGATTGGGATTGGTCACGGTAAGAGTGATCATGAACGAACGCATTTCACACTTGGGGTGGGTTTTTAATGCAGAGGCCTTGCTGTAATTTCAAGGCGTGGCTGATGGAGCTATAATTATAGTTATAATTATTCTTCTGTTTAAATCATCTCTGCTGACTGTCAGAACCGTCCAGGTTCTACAGCACGAAACCTGTAGCAGCTTTCACAGAATTGGCGTACTGTTGGACTTGGCAAACAGGGTGTTTAAAGCTGTTTTTATAAAAGTTTCCATTATTTTCACAAAAGCTGCTACAGAATTTAAGCTTTCTTTTCCCCACATTTAAATGTATGTGTGTTTGTTTATGGACAGATAAAACCAAAAGAAAAATAAGAAAGCATCCCAGGGTTTGTGCTAAATTTCTTCCCGAAAAGACTTGAAATTAGAGCTGTAGATAAATGACTATTCAAATGAGCTCGCCTGACCTGTGGTGTCACTGCCTCACAGTTTTTCTGCCAGCACCTCCTGTTGAGCTCGCAGTCTCTGCCGAGCAGGTGCCTCTCAAGTCACCTGAAACTCTGATTTGAAATCCAGCCTGTTTATACTTTTGTTTTAATTGTGTAATGTTATCCTTAATACAGACCCTATGTTATTTGTAACACTAGCCTTTAATTGGGAAATTAGTGTAGATGTGAAGTGGGTGAAAACAATCTGTTCTGTATCTGTGCATGAGGAGAGGGGCACTGGAGACGGTTCTGAGCTGAGCCACCCACCTACAGGCTCCCTGCTTCCCTCTCCACCTTCATCTAGAATTCCCTCACTTTCCACCACTTCCTGCAGTTCTTTCTACAAAGTGAGTAGAAATGGGGTTAGGGTGATCCACAGGCCTGGCTCTGTGCTCCCCATAAGACCTGTTCTAGGAAGCAAAGCTGTAGACATCGTGCTGGCCTGATGTTGGTTGGAGTTAGTAAGAGGAGTGGCTGAATCTCCAGAACCCTCTTTGGAGGCTCCGGGCTACTCAGGTCCCCGAGATCAACAGCATCTTGACATCATCTGATGGGTTTTAGAAAGAGTGGACCCTGGAATACCATTCAGGTGAGGGACTGTCTGGCCCCTGACACAGCGTGCTGCCACTATAAATGAGAGGGTTTTTTTTTTTAATTCACTATTCAATGATGACTAGTAGATGTTTAAATTTAGCACCTATTTTTAGAAGTTTGGCAAATGGCAAACTGACATTTCACAAATTCTTACATTAAGATGTTCAGAGGGAAGTTGTCTTTAATATAATTTTTTTCAGATCTAAATAAAGGAAAAGCCTTTTATAGTTCATCGTTTCTTAGGCACTTGAAATTTTAACAAAAGCAATATAGAAAACTCTTGTATGAACACATAGTAATTTTCTTTAAAGTCCTGACTTGACAAATAAGGTATCTCATTTTCTCAGGGTAATTATACTTGTTTTCTAAATATAAGGAAGACACAGCAGCTGAATTACTCTCCTATTTTTATTCGTAAAATGGTAATTAGTGAAGCTATATGATGTGGCAAGAAAGGATTCAGAAAAGACGCTTGCTCACTTGTAAATATTTGGTAAAGTACAGATTGTCTTTATATTTCTAGATCTTTCTTAGGATGTTCTTGAAAAGGCTAGTATGTATTATTTTTCGAGCTACTTTTGCCTAATACCTAATACATGTTATACATGTAGCAGGAGGTAATGTTAAGGGGCTCAATTTAATAATAGGGGCTATCTATTTATCTAGCACTAGTGACATCAGATTTATCTGTATTATCTCATTTTGTCTTCATATTGGTCCTTTGTGGATGGGTATTATAATTACCATTCAATTTGAGAAAACCAAGACCTCGAGAATATAAGCTGTTTGATATATGCATATCACACACACACACACACACACACACACACACACACACACACACACACACATATTGCGGCAGTCAGAGCCAAGGGTAACCCCATACAGGAAGCAAAATACAGAGATGAATTCCCCAGTCATCATGCCAGCCGATTGGCCTCCATACATGGGAGTCAAGATTTTAGCCCAGCACCAGCTGGCTAAAAAGATTTTGTTACTCCTTTTGAAAGATGAGTCACCCACTAGATGGCAGGTATTATGGGTTCCAGAGGAGAATGGGGCATATGCGTGCCCTGAGTGAGCCTACCACCTATAGGAGTTGAGGGCTGTGTAAATAGATCTTAATTATTTGATTTATATATTCACTTATTTATTTATTACATTGTATACACTTTGTATCCCAGCTGTGGCCCCATCCATGTCCTCCCCATTTCACCCACACTCTCTTTTTTCCCCCTATACACCTCCGCTAGTCCGCTGATAGGGGAGGACCTCGTCCCCTTCTATCTGACCTTAGCCTATCTTAACCTCATCAGGGCTGGCTGCATTGTCTTCCTCTGTGGCCTGGTAAGGCTGCTCCCCCCAGCCTCACGGGGAGGTGATCAAAGAGCCTGCCACTGAGTTCATGTCACCCACTTGAATATTGAGCTGCCGTGGGCTACATAGTTTAATGTTGGGTATAGGCTTGCTGTGCAGGGTTCCTAGGTTATCTCCATGAATGGTCCTTGGTTGGAGTATCAGTTTCAGAAAGGACCCCTGAGCCCAGATTTTTTGGTTCTGTTGCTCTCTTTGTGGAGCTCCTATCCTTTCTAGGTCTTACTATCTCCTCCTTCTTTCCTAAGATTCCTTGCACTCTGCCCAAAGTTTGGTTATGAGTCTCAGCATCTGCTTTGATACACTGCTGGGTAGAGTCTTTCAGAGGCCCTCTGTGGTAGGCTCCTGTCCTGTTTCCTGTTTTCTCCTTCTTTAAATGTCCATCCCATTTGTCTTTCTGAGTGAGGATTGATCATCTTAACCAGGGTTCTCCTCCTTGCTTAGCTTCTTTAGGTGTACAGATTTTAGTATGATTATCCTATATTCTATGTCTGATATCCACTTATAAGTGAGTATATACCATGTGTGTCTTTCTGCTCCTGGGATACCTCACTCAGGATGATCTTTTCCAGTTCCCACCATTTGCCTGCAATTTTCATGATTTCCTTGTTTTTAATGGCTGAGTAGTAATCCGTTGTGTAAATGTACCACAATTTCTGTATCTATCCCTCCATTGAGGGACATCTAGGTTGTTTCCAGGTTCTAGCTATTACGGATAAAGCTGCTGTAAACATGGTTGAGCAAATGTCCTTGTTGTGTACTTGAGCAACTTTTGGATATATGCCTAGGAGTGGTATAGCTGGATCTTGAGGAAGCATCATTCCTAATTGTCTGAGAAAGCGCCAGATTGATTTCCAAAGTAGTTTTACAAGTTTACAGTCTCACCACCAATGGAGGAGGGTTCCCCTTTCTCTACATCCTCTCCAGCATGCATTGTCACTTGAGTTTTGACCTTAGCCATTCTGGTGGGTGTAAGGTGAAAACTCAGGGTTGTTTTGACTTGCATTTCCCTGATGACTAAGGATTTTGAGCATTTCTTTAATTGTTTCTCTGCCATTTGATATTCCTCTGCAGAGAATACTCTGTTTAGTTCTGTACTCCATTTTTAATTGGATTACTTGATTTGTTGCTGTTTAACTTCTTGAGTTCTTTATATATTCTAGATATTAGCCCTCTGTCAGATACAAGGTTGGTGAAGATCCTTTTCGCAGTCTGTAGCCTGTTGTTTTGTTCTTTTCCTCAGAACAAAACAACAGGCTACAGACTGGAAAGAATCATCACTGTCCCCACATCTGACAGAGAGTTAATATCAAGAACATGATGATCTTAATTATTAATGCTATTTGATTGTGGTAGGCATGGGTTGCTTCACCAAGGACCCTTTGGTGAAAAGTAAACCCTTATCAGAAGGTTTTTCTGAGTTGAATCTCTCTCCCACCTCTCCCATTGTTTCTTCCCTCTCTCTGTCTTCCTCCTTCCTTCCTTCCTTCCTCACTGTCTCTCCATCTCTGTCTCTGTCTCTCTCTCACACACACATACTTCATTAACCTTGCTATGCCATAGCCCATTCTCATCCAAAGGAAACAAACAACAGTGAGTTTTTTAGAACCCAGCGCTTTGCTTGGCTTGACTTTGTAACCATGCTGCCATTATATCTGTCCCTAACAACATGCTGGCTTCTCAATTAGGGGTTTCTGTGTTGTTGTCAGTGCATCAGGCGATGGGCCACTTAGGTATTAGAACTTGATTACAGTTTTCACCATTGCTTTCTGAATTGCTGTGGATCTCACTGGCATTATCTGGGATGTGACCTTTGCAGTTTCTGATTCTGAAAAAGTTTTCTCAAGAAGGAAGAGGGAGGGTGGACTGACCCTGAGCTTTGCCTCGGCTTCTGGTATGTTCTTTCTGCTCCTGGCTGAAAGTGCTGTTTAAGGCTAAGCCTATGATTATAGGGCTGCTATAACTAAGAGCTGTGAACAGTGGGTCAGAAGTGATGCCATCAGTTCTGGCAATGCTAGTCATTACCTAATGGACTCTTCACTCTCCACAACTTTCTCAGCCCTACTGAACCTAAGCAATAGCTCTCTCTCTCACACACACACACACACACAAGGCTAAACCTTGAAGTGTGCTTAAATATTTTTACAAACTCAATATATGCACACTAACTTCTTCATCTGAAAATAAAAAGCCATATTATCTTTTCAAGAAAGTTCAATATTCTCCCTTCTTAATGAAGTATTTTGATATGCAGTAGTCACTCTGATAGGGAGTTTATACTATGAATATCTGCTCAGAGACATTTCAAAGTATATTCAATAAAATGAGATTATCTTAGTGATCTACTCAGTACAATCTAGTTAAAAAACTGAGGGTCAAATAAAAACTGAAAAAATATACAAGATACCAGATTACCTTTAAGAATGACTGTCTTCTGAAGTATTTATTTGCTAATTCAGCAAATATCTATTAATGTCTATCACATTCCTGACATTGCCTTTGGCACTTGGAGTTAATATCAGAAAATAACACAGTCACAAATTCTTGCTGTTAATCTATGTGTGTTCTAAAAGTATATTCTTTGGGAGAGATAATTATTTCAGTAATCTGTAAGTTTATGTAAATTACACATACAGCTTTTGGTTTTATTTATTTCACCAATTTGACAACCTTACACCTGTAATTGCTTTTCTTCCCTCGTGCTTGTTTTCCTGTTTAACAAATCTATCCTGGAGACTGAGTAAAACACTACTCTATGTACAGACTACAGCTGCCCTCACAGGGGCTCAGTCCAAAACAAGAAACTAAGATTTGCACACAAAAATGACCACGTCACATAGAGATGTTGTATGGTGTTTTTAGCGAAGGTGATACGTTTCTATGTGACTGAGAGAGAACTGACCAGGGTCAGGTGGGGAAGGTAAAGAGCTGTGTGGTCTTGCCAAACACAAAGAGGGTTATCTTTAAGGGACCATTTACTCTACTACCATCCTCGGCAGAGAGTCTGGAAAGAAAAGAGTAAAGGCAGAACAGGGCAGGAGATATTTAAGAATAACAAAATTGTTGTTGATTGGTATATAATAGTTTTGGTAACTTGTATCAGATCCAGATTGTGGAGAGAATTTAATGATATGCTCCAAGTTTATACTCATTCATTGGAAGTGACAGAAAGGAGATTCCTGATGAATTTTTGGTGTAGAAACAGCACAAAATATATCATGTCTAAATCTGGTAGCTTGTCTGCAGGATGGTTGGTGTGAGGTAGGTACCGGGGTATGGTGGTTAGAATGGAAAGGAGGGCCCGTCAGCCTCTGTGCACAATGTCTTAAAGTGTAATAGAGTATTACTTGGCCATTGCATAATGGGACCGCATAGGCAGCAATTTCTCTGTACAATCTCGTATACCGGGCTTTCCCTGCTCTTTTAGAGCACAGTCCTATCAAAGCGATGTCTTTGGTAAAGAAAAAGCATGGGCAGTTAGATAATGGAAAACTAGAAAGTGTAACAACATGGGAGGCCAGAGAAGAGAAACCTGTCAAATGAGGAACTGACTGGTTATTCGTGTTACTTTAATTCACTGTGAGTAGACATTTTATGTATTTATACTTTAAAATGTATTGAGCTTGAAAAGTCCTCAGTCAAAAACTTTTTTTAAGTTTAGAAGCAATTGCTTTTACAAATAATAATTGAATTACTGATAGTGCACTAAGGAGACAGTTCTACAAATTAGCAGAGAACCACAAATAAAATATAAAAGTCAGGCATGGTGGTACCTGCCTACAGTCCTGGCACTGGGGCGCTGGAGGCAACAGAGTCAGGAGTTCAGACTCAGCAAGCACAAGGGCAGTCCGCAGCTACCTGAGACCTGACTCATAGCCCCTCCACTCCACACAAACTTTAAGATAAACCTGTCTTTACTGTTTGTCACTGCGAAATCTACCATGTCTACATCAGTTAAAAAACAAAGTATTTTTCTGAGAATTTTAAAAATTCTAGATTAATGATCTTATTAGTGCTATAATATGAACATTACTAAGATTTTGTATTGATGATTATTCCTTAGAATTCTATTTTATTCCCGTGGCGAGTTCATTACAGATCATTCAACATGGGACAGAAACACAGCCCCACACTGGATAACAGAGAAGCCTTCAGTTTCATCTCCAGTATTACCAATGATTAATCGACACAGTGAACTGCTGACTTAGGCTCCACTGACCTCAGTTTATCTTTGCCCTAAAAGGACATCACACTTGCCAGAATGTGTTTTTAGAGCAGCTTGGAATCACAGGCACAAAGGAACCCTGTAACTCAAGAGTTAGTATACTCATCCAAAAACGGAATAAGAAAGTTCTTAACTGTTGGAACCATTCAGGTTGGATAAAAAGATAGTCTCTGGATTTAGATTCCTACCTCCTCCTGCAATTTAGTCCTAAATGATTACATTATTTCTATCAAGCAGCAACCTGCTAAAGGTAATTATTGAATTATTTTGCCTTGTTGAGAATCATTTTATTTTATGACTTCGCTTAGCTTCTATTTTCACAGCCTCCTTTCTCATTTACACACCCTCTCTCCACTCCAGAACCTTTATACCTTATGTCTCTTTTCCATTTATATATTTTCATTTGGAAATATTCCACATGATATTTGCCTTTCCCTGGGTATTACTGTAATCATTCCTTTCAATAGAGAGGCAAGTTGTGTTGTATTAAGCAATCACCTAAAAAATAATCTAGTCTTAAGAATGATACTGGCAAAAATATTAGGATTCAAATTATTTGCAAAACCAAATAATAACTATAAATTCCGATATTTTCATATCAAGATTAGCTGTCTACACTTTCCTACTTGTCCATTCTCTTGTTGGAATAAAATAAAATTGTGGATCTCTCTCACTCTTTCTGTCTCCTTTCCTCAATCTCTCTTCTGTTTCTTCTCTCCCTCTCCTTCTCTCTCTTCTCTTCTGGTGCTGAGGACCAAACCAGCACCTTATAAATGCTAGGCAAGCACTGCCTGCTCAGCTGTAGCTTTAGCTGCCTCCTCACTCATTGTTAAATTTATAATCATTCATTTTTATTTAAAATTTATATATAGCACAGTGTATAAATCTTAACAATAGAATTCAGGTTTTTTTTAGAAAAAAGCCTTTTTTTCTCTCCACTCATCACTTTGTTTCTGGGTCAGTCCAATACAACTCTTAGTGTGTGTTAATAGACAGAAAGATATGTACTTCTATTTTAAAGTATGTTTGGTTACATGTGGTTGTATGTTTCTCCATGTAAACTTTAAAATAAGTCTGAATTCTTCTAACTGAAATTTTGTTTGGAAAATTGATATTAAGTTGTGCTTGATACTGCTATACATTGGTAAGATGAATTTTAAATGGAAAGAGTCTTTAATATAAATTTTTATGGTTCTGATATAAGTAAAAGACATATTCCACCATCACATGCAGAGTTTCATAGAGAGCATCTTCCAAAAAGGAATGAGAAGAACATGTGCATGTCTGTTTGCTACTTCTGTGGCTGACATGCTGAGATGACAGACGAAGCTTAAGTCAGCTTGGATGAGATGTGCTCACAGGAAAACTACTTGGCAGGGTACCTGGTTAAGCCAGATTTGGACAGTGGGGAAAATAGAACCTAAGAGATGGGCTGTTTGGAAGAGAGCAAGACAACAAACAGTGTAGGCCTTAAACAGGCTTCCAGACATGACATGAGAAGCAGTCAGAGGGGATGAAGAGGACTAATAACCAAGCCAGTGGTTCTTAAGGACAGCTTATTGACCCTCCTTTCTACCAGTGGATACTAGTTATGTTTGGAGACACTTCTAGCTGCCACTGAGGAGGTTACTGTGGCATGTAGAAGGTTAGGCCAGGGTAGCTGCCAAACAGCTTACTATGTGCAAAGCCAGAAGGTCTCACTTCATCAGCTCATAGGAACTTGGTGGGCATTAGAGGCCGTGAAATCTTTCTGGATATGGTATCTGTGCTCCTCAGTTTTGTCAACACGACACAAACTAGAGCCACTTGGGAACAGAGGACTTCAACTGAGAAATTGCCTTATTATATTGGCCTGTAGGAAAGTCTTTGGGGGCGTTTTCTTTATTAATGATTAATGTAGGAAGGCCCCACCAGCTGTGGGCATTGCTACTCCTGGGTAGGTGGTCCTGGATTGTAAAAACAAAACAAAACAAATAAACAAAATAAGCTGAGCACGCCAGTAAGCAGTGGCCTGCTTTGGTTCCTGCCTTGAGCTTCTGCCCTGATTTTCCTCAATGGAATGCAATGTGGAAGTGTAAGCCAAACAACCATTCTCTCCCTCAGGTTGTGTTTGGTCATGGTGTTTCTTCACAGAAACAGAGAAGCAACTATTACGGGATCCTTGTTGCTGAAGGGGAACAGATACATTTGAGGGAATTTTTATTTATAATATTTTGTTGTTTATATGTCTATGCTCTAAATAACACAAATGTAATAGCATAATTTTAGGCATGCATACTTGCTCACATGTATGTATGTATGTGTGTGTGTGTGTGTGTGTGTGTGTGTGCAAAACTTGATTTTATATTTTAATTCAACAAGATCATATACAGTTAAAACATCACATTCTTCATCAAAATGCCCAGTCCTACTAGCTATCTGGCAAATTCCACACATGCTTATTTTAATTCTGTGTAAGAATTTACTAAAGCAAGGAAGATGTTTTTGTCGCTTATGACTAACTTCTCTGTATATAAAAATATTTAGAAGTGTAGTGTGGACAACTGGTTTACCAGAGCTTTAGTTAATGAAACCATCTGCTTAACATGATTTCGACAGTGCTGTCAGCCTGCTGTGGTTTATTCCTCATACCCTGGAATTAGGTTGCCGGTTTTGAACAGGGCTTTCTTCCCGAACTCCAATCTATGGAGCAGCTGGTGGTGTTTGATGACTGCCTGAGTCAGCAGTCACATCATTTTAGCATTTCAAGTTAGTTTTTCTCATCTCGGCACGTGAAGAACACAAGCGTGTCCTCACCTTACTACCTGAAATATTACAGCGGTAACAACAAAAGTAGCGTGTAGGATCGCCCAGCTAGGGGAGCATCAGCGGGAGCGGCTCTGGGGTGTTGCCCAGGCGGAAGTTAGAGCAGGAAAGCTATGATCACACAGCAGTGTATGGAGCAGCTAGGAGCCCCGTAGAGCATGCTCATCTACGGACACAAAAGACGAGTGCATCAGGCCAAGTGAGTACTCAGGAGAAGTGCAGAGGTGTTTGATCCCCTCAGGGAAGATGCGCGTTCTCCGGTGGAGTGTCACTGGATATATGCCATCACAACCGCACTCCGTGTCCAGGAGTAGCTGGCCACAACTAAAGTGACTTCATGTTTTTGTGCACTGGTGGTTTTGTTTCCTTTTGGTTTTGTTGTTGGTTTTTTTTTTTTGTCTTATTCAGTCTTTTGTTTGTTTTATTGTTAGTTTTTCTTCTGTCTTTGTTTTCTGCCTTTATTGGTTTTCAGAGAGAAAGAACATGAAATTGGGTGGGTAGAGAGGTGGAAAGAATTGAGGGAAGGAAAAGAGTATCATCAAAATATATTATATAATTTTTTTTTCACTAGAAACAGCAAAAACTAAAGAACTCCCAGAGTTTAAAACACTGGTCTCACATACACAAATCCGTGTCTTTTTTTTTCTTTTTCTTTCTTTTTTTTTTTGCACCTATGTGTAATTAACAGAGCCCACAGCAAAATAAATCATTTTACCACAGAATTGTATATTTTTCTTCCACTACAGTAGAGAGAGCTCTGGACTAGGTATAAAGAAACCTGGGGTGTGATTCTGGATATAGTGAGTATGTTGTTTAATCTTCTCTATAATCACCAGATATTAATCATTGTTCACCTAGAATCCAGAGTGAAAAAAAAATGTCTCCAACTGGTCCTACAAACTGCAGTTTCGTTTTTCTTAAAACACATTTGGCACACTCCTGCCAGCGTGAACCTTCTAAAATATATAACTGATCCTGTCCCTCTCCTGGCAACTAGAATGATTTCTTTTTTAAAAATGTATTTATTTTCTTATTATTTACAGTTTTTTTTTCACTTTGTATCCCAGCTGTAGCCCCCTCCCTCGTCCCCTCCCAATCTCACCCTTCCTCCCTCTTCTCCCTTGCCTCTCCTCAAGTCCTCCTTGGGGAGGGCCTCCTCTCCTTCCATCTGACCCTAGCCTATCAGGTCTCATTAGGACTGGCTACAATGTCCTCCTCTGTGGCCTGGTAAGGCAGCTCCCTCCTCAGGGGGAGATAATCGAAGAGCCAGCCACTGAGTTCATGTCAGAGACAGTCCCTGCTCCCATCACTAGGGAACTCACTTGGACACTGAGCTGCCATGGGCTACCTCTGTTCAGGAGTTACAGCTAATCTCTATGAATGGACCTTGGTTGGAGTACTAGTCTCAAAAAAGACCCCTGAATCCAGACTTTTTGGTTCTATTACTTTCCTGTGGAGCTCCTGTCCCCTCCAAGTCTTTCATTTACACCTTCTTTCATAAGATTCCCTGCACTCTGCCCAAAGTTTGGCCATGAGTCCCAGCATCTGCTTTGATACCTTGCTGGGGAGAGTCTTTCAGAGCCCCTCTGTGGTAGGCTCCTGTCTTGTTCTCTGTTTTCTCCCTCTTCTGATGTCCATTTCTGAGGATCGATCGTCTTACCAAAGGTCTTTTGACACATCTTTTGGTGTTTTCAGACTACTGGGTCTCTTGCTCATATTCTGCTGGCTGCCTTAACTTTCTCCATTCCTTTTTTCTTTGTTAATTCTATTCAGGCTTTAAGATGCCTTGCAGGAATCCCATATCCACTGAACCTGCTAATTTCAGGTGTCCTGAATTTAGGCTTCCTGTTACTCTCCTTGCAATCATCATATAAATGAATGGGAATTGTTTGGCCCTCCTATATAGATGGAGATAAGCTTTTGGTGACAGATACCTGATTCTAATTACCCTCCTTGACATCTAGCACAATTACTGGAAAAGAATGGTTTGGGTGCAAAGTCCTCCTCTGTGGCCTAGCAGAACTGCTCCTCCCTTGGGGGGTGGGAAGGTCAAAGAGCCTGCCATTGAGTTCCTGTCAGAAATAGTCCCTGTTCCCCTTACATGAAGATACCTGATAAAACAGGGTCAGATCAAAGGGGAGGAGGTCCTCCATAATCAGTGGACTTGGAAAGGGGCAGGGAGGAGGTGAGGGAGGGAGGGACTGAGGGCTTGGGAGGGAATGAGGGAGGGGGATACAGCAGGGATACAGAGTTAATAAAATGTAACTATTAATAAAAAATAAATAAATAAATAAATAAATTAAAAAATAATAAAAACAGTGGTTTGGGAAGGAAGAAGAAAAGGAATGAAGGCAAAAAACAAAACAAAACAAAACAAAAACAAAACAAAACAAAAAAAAACGATGAGGAGGGACAACAACAAAGCATAGAGTCGAGCAAGGCTTATTAGTAGATCAGGCCAGGAAGGCTGGGGTGTGAAGGCGTGAGGCTGATGCCATATTGATCTCTGATCTCGAAGATGCAGCTGACTGCAATGGGTGATTGTGCATTTTTCCTAAAGTCCCTATAAACTGCACTTTTTCCATAGAAATTGGCAAATTGAATAGATTGACTAATACTATAATTCTAAACCTCTAAGTTTTCCATTTTTTAAATAAAAACTTCCAGATCTTATTTTTGTTGTGGTTCATGTTAATTTCTTTACAGCCACTAGGCAGCTTATTTGAGCCTTATGTAATATGAAAGAAGAACTTAAAAATATGTGAATGTCTAGAAAATTGATGAATTATTAGTGTCTGCTACTAATTCATACTTTATGATCTTTCATTATCTAAATATTCATGCTTTACTAAACCTATTCTTTAAGTCATTTAGGCTGAAAGATTTTATATTTTATTGTATAGAAAGAACAGATCTAATAAGGTAGCTCCTTTGCATGATGTGACCATAAACTCCAACCTTAGAGAAAACTAAGGGTAAGGGATGGAGAAGTCTCTAATTTAATGACTTTCCTTCAGAGACCTACACGTGTGGGGGAAATACCCCACGCTGAGGAAATTATTTAGATAATACAAGAAAGATGGCATTTCCATTTAATTATGTATATGCAGCTTTTGTATCTAAAAACAAACAATTCAGCTTCATCAACTGTCCAACATCTTATTTAAGTGATGTTCATTGAAGACAAGAAGTTATTTATGACCATAGCAGCACGTGAATGGAAGCTGCCTTCCTGTTAGACCTACAGTGCTATAAAAAGTGCTGGTTTTCCTTGCAAACAGACCTGGTGACTCATGCTTTGGAGAATGGCCACTGCATCTGGACTAAAATCCCTGTCACGGCAGAAACACAGGGCAGCTGCTGCTTTGACCCTAGGACACTTAATTTTCATTCTTTCCTTTACCTGCCCTTCAAAGTTTGAACATTCCTCAAACTAAAAAATTAAATCTTGCTCTCATTTCTTGGTCTGTCTATCTGTCTGTCTGTCTGTCTCCTGTCCTTTCTTCTTTTTTTGTTCTATCACTGCTGTTACTTTGGCTTGGTTTCCCTAGTATTTATCTGCTAAAATTCTCTTGCTTCAGCATTGCCCCACAGGCTTTTGGCATTCCTCTAGAGCTTGCCTAATTCTTTGGGCTTCCCTCTCTGTAAAATAAACAAATAAATTGCATTTAATTATGATATATATTTTTATTCTTTCCTTCTTTCTAGAGAAGAGACCATATATTTTTTATTTTTATATCAAAATAAATAAGTTTGCTTTACTACGAGCCCCTAACCCTCATCATTGTAACAATGGTGAGCCCACAGTGGCATTTTCTGAAATCACCACACAGATGTTTCCCACACCAGCCATTGCCAAGTGAGAACCTGGTCTCAGTTAATGATATCTGACTTCTTATTTTAAAATCATCCTCGAATCTGATATGGTAAGTGGCAGAACAAATGTGTTTGTGGAAGCTTGTCAGTACCATGTGACAAGTCATACTCTGGCTTTTTGTGTCCAATGACCTGGCAGAGCTGATGTGGTATTTTCATAGTCCGTGTAGAATGAGTACACTTATCCACCAGCTTCCCTAAAACAGGAAGACAAGTTTGGGCTCCTTAAAAGAAAGCAAACCAACCTGGGCAGTTGGGAAGCCAAACAGGTCATACTCAAGAAAATAGCTATAAAGTCAAAAATTACTTTTAAACAATAAGTAGCACAAGCTAGGACATGGAGCCCTGTTAGCCGTGCCGAAAGCCGCTCATGGTCTTGGTTCAGTTTCTTCTCTAGTTTCTGTTCTTTCGTTAGGCCCTGACTTGGGCTTCTATACATTGTTACAAACTTAATAAAGATATTTCATTTTTTCTGGTGTGCTTCCAGAGCTCTCGCGTGCAGTGAAGGTTTTATAGTGCTGTGCAGTGCAGCAGATGTCATTCCATTTGCCTAAGTCCTGCTGACATTTGGAGATGTGGATTAATTGAGCTGCAGAATGAAATTTAATTAAAATTAAATACAGACTTGGCCATTGTATCTGTTCATTTCCTGCACTCTAGCATGTGTATTTGCAAGCAGTGCCATGGTTAATTTGTTTAATCGGGACGCTCTGTGGGGGAAGCTGCACTTTGTTTTACACTGAAAGACTGAGGGTCTGGAGGATGCCAGGTTGGGTTTCATTGCTCACAATGCAAGCTCTGTAAATGGTGCTACTGATGAGCCTCACAGGGCTACCTGAGAGCACGGTGGCCCCACAGGAACCCAGAGAGAGACATCTTGTCACAGACAATGCTCAGTGATGTCTTCTAAATTGGCGTTACATGACCACAGGAATCTCATCTATTACCCACTAACGTGTTGCCATAGGATTTTTCCATCCAGATACCCATTCATGCAATTACTCAATCAAAATTTTTACTACCAAATATGTGCCAAGCCTGTAAGGAAAACATTGTTATTACATAAACATAGTAAAAAGATAGTAATCATTTTCTTCTTGCCAGTAATCTCAGTTAGGGAAGTTTGTCATTTCTTGAAATGACAAGATTATTTTTTAGAACAAGATAACAAAGGGTTTTAAAAGTTTGTTTCCAGGATGAGGAGAAACAATGGTACTTTAAGTTCAGGTGAGACTGAATTGCGCTAAGTGGGATCGGATCTGTTTGCAGCCTTCTGCTGCGAACCATTTCAGAAGCCTCCTCCTAGGCCCGGGGAGCTTTCCTGATTACAAAATGAAAAATGAACTATGCTCCAACAGCCATCCAAAGAACGAGAGTTTTTCTTTATCTTCTTTCTGTATCTCTTTCTGTTCCCCTCTCCATATTTTAAGCTTCCATTTGGAAATATTGAGGCAAATGCATATTCTCCAGAATGTGCTGGATTCTATTGGATCTGGCATATGATACCATGGTACCAAGGAGTGGACATTCACTCTTTGGGCACTAATATCACCCCCTTCGCGGCACCAGTGTCACCTCCTTCTGCTTCAGGGAATTCCTCCTTACACACTGATGCACCTTAGGTGAAAGTGTGGGAGCTAGAGGATAAACCAACTGATCGATTTAACTGCCCAGTGGCCTCTGTCATCAGTTCAGAAGTGGTCACATGGTTCTGGCTGTCCATAATACCATATGGGAGGCTTTGATTCATGATAGGTTGCAATTCATGGGTCTTCTCCATGCCCAAGGAGGGAGTCTTCATGGTGCCAACCCGAAGGGAGCCCTAGGGAAAGGAAGACAGTGATTTTGCCACGCCTCTGCTGCCCTCTGAATCTTAGCCAAAGCGTTTTAGTCCGGGTCAGTGTGATTTGGTTTTTGGACTGCAGCATTCAAAAGAGCCAAAGCTCGTCAGCTTGTCCTTATCCCAGCATTCATGTAGGGCTATAATCATAAACATCACACTTCCTGTTCTGCACGCTGCTTCACAGAGTTCAGCCCTCATCACTAAGCCACGCAGATTCCGGAATGTGTACCTTCAAGAATGATTTTGTTGAAATGAGAGAATAAAAGTAAACTATAAGGCAATTTAAATGATTCATCTTTTGTTTTTTAGTAAATGTGCTTAAATTATCGTATTGCTCAAAAATATAGTTTCTCCTTTTTGACATGACATTTTTATGACTCAAAGAACTCATTCAAGGCCACCCAACAGTTTCAAATGAAGAGAGAGACAATTTCAACTATCTCACAATGATGTAGCCTCATATAATTGCTCCCTCCAAGAAGCACCATGACCGCATTCTGTGATATACGCTAGAGTTAACCATCTCAGCACCTGTCTTGTATGTTCCCTGCATGCTACATAAAGGCCGTGAGTTCTTGTAAATTCCAAAGTAAGCTTTTTTTTTCCCCCCTCAGTTGTATTGCTTCTACCTATGGACTCAAATTGGCTCAATAAATGGGCACACCATGTACCTTTCTGGCATACATTTTCTATTCTGTATCAGCAATACTTACTTTGTATGAACAATATCCTGTCCTGTATTCATTTCAAGGATCACTTTGAGGTTATGGCAAAGAAAGCCTACCATTTTTCTTCCTACTATGTCTTTTATGAACTTAGCCCTGTTCTTTTTACATTTTTAAAATTTGTATTTATGTTCCTTTTTGTTTCAGCACTAGGATTGAATCCAGGGCCCAACACAGACTAGGAAAGCATTCTATTGCAGAGCCATATTGCTGACTATAAACACGATCTTTCCAACTCTTCTGACTTTTCATAAACATAATGATTTTAATGGCAAACATGCCATTTAAATTATAATTAATGAATAAATAACCTGGTATTTGTTGATCCCAAGTTCTAAGTTGTCATAGGTTTGTCATGTTGTTAACATGTTGGGGATGGTTGGGTTTTTTGTTGTTGTTGTTTGTTTGTTTGTTTTTTACTAATTAACCTAATGAAAGACAGATAAAAGAATTTTTAAAGAAACATTTATTTTTATTTCTTCTCATTTATTTGTCACTTTCACATCTTCGTTGTATTAACCAAATAGGTTCAAAGAGTAAAAAGGAAAGGAAAAGAGAATGCTTATTGTACCTTTAACTCTGCGTAAAAAGACTAATTTTCCTCAGTGAACTGTGGCGTCCATAGGGACCATGTCTATATTGTCTTATTGTAATCAGTGCAACCTACTGTATGATCTTGCATGTGATAGAGGCTTAATAAATATTTGTTGGGTGAGGGAACAAGTGAATTAAGAAGCAGCAGTTTTGGCAGTTTATGCTTTGTTTATTCAACAATATTCATTGAACGTGTGTTGCATATGACACCGTCCTTGGGACTTTAGGGGATGAATGGATGGTCGCCATGAGCTTGCAATGAGCTCATGTAGCTTTATAAGAATATTTGGAATACCACTCTGAGGAAACTCATTCCCCAAGAAACACAAGTAAATATGAGTGGGAACCGAGGACTGCGAGGGAGAAATGGTCTTCCCCAGGGAAGAGCATACCAAATGCTTCTCCAATAACTAATAGTCAGCACTAAAAAAAAAAAAAAGTAACATTATTCAGACTAGCAGGTTGTATTTATATATTTAGAAATACATATGTATCTGCATATAACTATATGCAGATATAGCAACTATTAATAAAAAAAGAGTTCATGAATTTGAGAGAGTATATGGGAGAGTTTGGAGGAAAGAAAGGGAAGGGTAAAATGAGGTAATTATATGTAATCTTAAAAATAAAGGAAATAGTCATAAATGTGAGCAGGAACTCTCTCAGAAAAGAATGGTTACTGAAAAACTGGGTAGCATGTATTTATTAGAGTACTTCAGTTTGCAAGAGTAGGCTTCTGACGACTATGGGCAGATGTGACTGAATAGGAAGAGAATGAGTAACAGTCCTTATCCCTCTGCTTAGGGACCGCAGCTACTAGCTGTCTCGTAGTCTTCCTTGGCCCCGTGCCTTTGCTCTAAAGAAATAGCCCTCTTTCTATTTGTGTAAAGCAAACCAGTCAGTTTGTCAGTGCTCTGGCTTCTCTTTGCAAAGCAATCTTGCCGAGTTCTGTTGTGTTGAGACTGTAATTCCGTGCTCTTTGAAGTTGTCCACCTTCTCCCCTTCTTGATGCCCACTGTACTTCCCCTGCAGCAGCTACTCAGTGTTCTGCCACGACCATTCTCCCTCAGGGATTGTGCGACCAGTGGCAGTGCTACTTGTGCACTTGGGAACCAGGATGCCCAGGAAACTTTCTATTACAAGAGCTAGACCTGTAATCTCTGTTTAAAGCCAGCTGAAAGAAGTCTCAGAACTGTTTCTGATATTCAGGTCCAGAGCAAGGTGACAGAAATCTACAGTGGGTCGCCTTTTATTGAAAATTTAAGACAATAATTGCTTTTCCAATTAAGACCTTGGTTCAGTGGACTGATTTCTGCAGGGTAACCTCATTGCTGCCTGAGTCATGTTTAATCCTTACCTTCTTCTAAAGTGCTCTCAGCCAAGTCTTTAAGACAGACGGAGCACACAAGTGAACTCCACTCACACGGATTCCTTTTTGCTTCATTTGCATTGCTTTGTGAGTTCATTAATTGCAGAATATTCAGTGAGTATCTCATGTAGTTTTCAAATCTCAGGACCCTTACTATTATTCAAATATTTTGAGAAATCATATGTTTGGTTTAAAAACCATAAATTTTTCAAAAGGAACTTTAGAAAGAGGCATTGATTTTTATTTTTAACAATTTACTCACTTTGTGTCCCTATTGTAGCCTCCTCCCTCATCTCCTCCCAGCCCCACCTTCCCTCCCTCGTCGGCTTTATCCCCTCCCTTAGTACACTGAAAGGGGGGAGTCCTTCTCCCCTACTATCTAATTGTAGCCTATCAAATCTCATCAGGACTGCCTGAGAGTCCTGGTAAGGCCACCCCTCTAGGGAGAAGAGGCCAAACAGCAGGCAACAGAGTTCATGTCAGAGATAGCCCCTGCTCCCCTTATTAGGGAACCCTCATGGATACTGAGCTGACTATGGGCTACATCTGAACAAGGGGTCTAGGTCCTCTCTAAACATGGTCCTTGGCTGAGCCATTAGTCTCTCCAGGCCCCCACCCCGACCCAGATTTATTGGTTCTGTTGGTCTCGTTCTGGAGCTCTGTTTAGTTTGATGTTGGCTATAGGCTTGCTCTATATTGTCTTTCCTATGTTTAGGTATGTGCCTTGTATCCCTGATCTCTCCAAGACTTTAAACATAAAAGGCTGTTGGATTTTGTTAAGTGTTTTTTCAGCATCTAAAGGAATGATCATGTGTTTTTCTTTTTTTTTTTTCAGTTTGTTTATATGTGGATTATATTGATGGAGTTCCATGTATTGAACCATCCTTGCATGCCTGGAATGAAGCCTGCTTGGTCATGGTGGATGATATCTTTGATGTATTCTTGGATTCTGGCATTGATTTGTTTCTTTGCAAATATCTTCATGTGTGTCTTATCAGACCCATATTATTTTCTCTGCTCTGCATTGACTCCTTTAAAAAAATCATCTTTCTTTTCTTTTGTGTGAGCTGGCCTTGAACTTTCTATGAAGCTGTAGCCAGCCTTAAACTCCTGATTCCCCTGCCTCTAACTCTTCCATGTTTGGTTTATATACTACACACTCAATATTGAATTTGGTTGGGTTCATTGTTTTGGGTGAAGTATATAAAGAAATCTGGCAGCATATGGACGTGTAATTGAAAAGGAAGAATATCTTGATCATTAGTTTAAACAGTTCTGGATACTCTTTTTCAATACTACACCAACACTCAAAGGGTAGTAATTTCTCTTTTTTGCAAAAATATTTTCTTTATTGGAAATAGATTCTTTTCTCATACAGTATATCCTGATTATGCTTTCCCCTCCCTTTAATCATCCAAGTTCCTACCCACCTCCCCTCCACAAGAATAGGCTTCTGAGAGATAAGAACCTAATGTAACAAAATAAAATATAATAGGATAAAACAAAAACCATCACAGTCAGTCTGAACAAGGCAACCCAATAGAAGGAAAAGAGCCCCAAGACTAGGCACAGGAATCAAAAGGCCCACTCATTCACACCCTGAGGGGTCCTATAAAAATACTAAGCTAAAAGCTATAATAAGTACATAGAGGAGCTGGTATGCACCATGCCCTGTGCTTGCTGCGTCATCCTCTATGAGTTCATAGGAGCCTTGCTTAGTTTATTCAGTGGGTCTTGTTCTCCTGATGGCCTTCATTCCCTTTTGGCTCTTTATACTCTTTTTACCTTCTCTTCAGTGGGGTTTAATGAGCTCTGAGGGAAGGGATTTGATGGAGACATCTATAAATACCTGTGTGTTCCAAAGACTTCCTCTGTCTCTGTCTCTCTGTCTCTGTCTCTGTCTCTCTCTCTCTCTCTCTGTGGTGTGTGTGTGTGTGTGTGTGTGTGTGTGTGTGTGTGTGTGTGAGTGATGTCTGGCTATGCCTCTCTGCATCTGTTATTATCTTCTTCCGGAGGAAGTCTCTCTGATGATGATTGGATAAGACCCTGATCTGTTTGTATAGCACAATATCATGAGTCATTTTACTGATCCTTTTCTTCTTCTTTTTTTATACCAGTAGTATTTGGTTTTATCCTAGGTCCCTGGGCTATTTAGTCTGTGGTTCCTGGTTATCCAAGAAGTTTTAGACATGAGTTCCATCTCATGGAGTGGGCGTTGAATCAGTCAGACATTGGTCAAGGAGTTCTGGATATGAGTTCCATCTCATGGAGTGGGCGTTGAATCAGTCAGACATTGGTCAAGGAGTTCTGGATATGAGTTCCATCTCATGGAGTGGGCGTTGAATCAGTCAGACATTGGTTGGCTATACCCATAAGCTTGTGGCACCATTGCTCTAGCGTATCTTGTACGCAGGACAGATAGTAGGTCAAAGGTTTTATGACTGTCTATTGTTCACGTTTTTCTTCTGGTAGCCTGCAGAGTAGCTTCCCACAACAAAGACAGAAGACTTCATGTAGGATGAAGGCTTCATGTAGGTACCAGCTCAACTTTTCCATGGTCAGTGAGTTGGGTGGGCATTGTCCTCAGCAGTCAGTTTGCAGAGAGCAACTCATTGTCCTGGCAACAGCCTGGATTATTTGGGGATTTACATACCCCCCCCCCCCAGGTCCAACAGCTCAGTTGAATGTAACTCAGTCCCGCTACAGGAAGACTCATTTGGTATCAAGAGTTGGTCAGTTGGGACTCCATACTCCCCATAATTGGAAGACCTCGTTAGAGTCAACTGCATACATTTTAGGAAGTTTCTACCACACTAGATGTCATACCACCCTTTAAATGCCCCTCAATTCCAGCTGCCTTACCCTGCATTTCCTTCCTCAACTCTATCTCTTCCCTTCATCTCCTCACTTGATCCTACCACCCACCCTGTGCCCAATCCATGCATAAAGTAAATTTTCTTTTTCTCCCATGGAGATCCATGCCCTGCCCCCAGTTCCTTCCTCCTAACCTCTCTAGGTCTACAGATTGTAGCTTTCTTATCATTTTTTTAATGGCTAATATCCACATACAAGTGAATACATGAAATATATGTCTTTCTGGATCTAGATTACCTCAATTGGGATGATTTTTTTTCTAACTCAGTTTGCCTGCAAATTTCATGATGTCATCTTTTTAAACAGCTGAGTAATACTCCGTTGTGTAAACATACCACATTTTGTTTATTCATTCATATGTTGAGAAATGTCTACATTGATTTCAGTCTCTAGCTATCATGAATTGAGCACCATTGTATACTTGAACAAGTGTTCTTTTGGTAGGATGAAGCATCCTTTCAGTTTATGCTCAAAGACTGTATACCTGCATCTTGAGGTAGATCCAGTCCCATCTTTCAGAGGAGCTGCCATATTGATTTCCATAGTGACTGTACAAGTTTGCACTCCAATCATTAATGAATGAGTGTTCACCTTGTTCCATGACCTCACCAGCATAAGCTGTCATATGTGCTACTGATCTCAGCCATTCTGACAGGTGTAAGCTGAAATCCCAAAGTAGTTTTGATTTGCATTTCCCTGATGGCTAAGGATGTTGAACATTTTCTTAAGCGTTTCTTAGCCATTTGAGTTTCCAAATGACAATGTCCATTGCCTTACAGAGCCTTTCACTTTCTTGAGGTACCATTTTAATTGTTGGCCTTAGTGCCTGAGCTATCTCAGGAATTCTTCTATGCCAGTGAGTTCAAGGCTTCAACTGTGTTGAAATATTTAGAGTCTGCTGAGCTAAGATAGCTATGGTCTAGTGTAGACACACTGTCCTGGCTGATATTGATTATGTTTGACACTGTCATCTAGGTATCTGGGATTGGGATAATTATAGGTCTGGGTGCTAATGTCTGTATTTCTCTTTGTTGAGTAGGTGTTTTGCTCCTTGATTTCTGTTTTCTCTGTGGATTTTCAGGGATTGTGATAGCTATGAGTTGCCTGGTAGGAAATTTTCTTTGGACCTGAAAGGTGTGTATACTAGGGTTTCCATGTAAAATGTGTTTCTGGACATTGGTGGCTGACCCCTAGAAATAGAGATAGACTAGAGATCTGAAGGGGTTCACAGGAGGGAGGAGAGCAGAGTATTCAACCTAGATCTGCTTATTTTGTCTCCTTGGAATAGCAGGGGACAGTAAGGAGAGGTCACGCTAGAAATCCCGCTGTAGGACTGTCAGTGGGGGGTTGGATGGAAAGCAGCAGTTCTCAGCCTCTAAGATGTGACCCCCCTTTGGGGGAGGGGCCATCCAACCCTTTCTCAGGGTCACATAGCACATGTTTACATTATGAGTCACATCAGTAGCAAAATTACACTTATGAAAAGTAGCAAAATAATTTGATGGTTGGGGGTCACCACAACCTGAGGAACTGTATTAAAGGGTTGCAGCATTAGGAAGGTTGAGGACCATGGTTCTTAAAAAAAACAAAACAAAACAGGAGAGGGGAAGATCTCCAGGCAGTTTAGCTGCTTTCCTGGCGAGAGTGATCTGTGAGTTATCAGGGTGTACCGTCTGGAGTTGGGGGCTGGGATAAAGCAATAAGTGGGGTGATGGATATTAGGAGCAGAAGGTCTGTATCCACAGGAGATGTGGGCAAATGGGGAAGGAAAGATACAGCCTGAGATCTGTATGTTGCAGAGATAGGGATGAGTCTAAGGAATGTGGGCTGGAGGAGAGTTGGGAATGGTGAAGGTCTTCAGAGTTTACCTGTTTCCTGGCCTGCTCAGCAGGTGTGTTCCCAGTGGACGCCTGCTGGTGTTGGAGTCTGGGATACTGAGATGACTGGGGAAAGAAAGGTTGGGAAAGGTTCTTGCCGTTCTTTGAGGATGGGGTCAAAGAGGAGAGGGAGACTGCAGCAGCTGTTCTGGTATGAAGTTTAGGACGAGACTTGGGGGATTAGGACTGAAGGGACAGAAAGAGAGATGAAGATCTGCAGTCACCTATCTGCTGCTCTAAGACAGAAATTTCTGAACACTGTGATGTAACATCTAGAGCGACATCTTGCCCTTCAAATGGATGTGCTACCATCATCATGTCTGATTGTCTTAGTGTGGCTTTGGGGTTGACCTGACTGTAGTACTGGGGGAATATAGAGGGCAGGTACCAGTGCAGAAAAGGTGGGGCTAGTGGGCTGTGCTCACTCTGCTGGAGTGGCACCAAGTGTGGCAACAGCCAGGAACCTCAGCAGGTTTCTTCTGGTAAGGTCTGAGCACAGGGGGAGCAGTCAGCTAGTCTCTGTGGAGAGCTCCACAGGGGAGCTTTGGTTGCCCAGAGGAGCTGGTTTTTACACACACAGGTCAGTCCATAGTAAGCACTCATACTTGCATGCAGTTGGGCTAAAGGAAGGCTTTGGTAATTCTGAGGCCTTGGCCCTTGTCAATAGGACTTCATTTGCTCCTTACACATTTATACAGGGCTTCCTCGGCTCCCAACAATTTGTAAATTGTTAGCCAAGTTAAAGAGATCTTTCAATACTAATACATTCTATTATATAATGCCAAAGTAATAACTTTAATACCACCACTGATCTCAGAAATATACTTAAATATTATGAACCTGTCACTTTTTTGATAACAGATATAAATTTCCTAAAATTCTGATTTTGCTTAAATGTTCACATTTAATACAGACAAGCAAATACTGTTAATTTTCCTCAATGTATTTATGTTTGAAACAGGATGTCAACCAAAATACCTGGTAGTTACTCTTCCTTCATATGAAAATATTATTCCATGGCAAATGTAGCGAGTTCCGCCTGCACCTGAATCACATGGCTGCCTTTCTCCTGGGCAACTACTATACAGGACTAGGAAGCTGAAAACCTTCCTGTCTGTCTCGTGTTCCACTGAACCATTAAAAACATGTGGATATGCAAGAATAAAGATTCAATAAGATTGTGGGTGTTTTTCCTGTTTTATCAAGAGCATCCCTAAGTAAAATTGAACGTGTGCACATACACATGTCTGCACATACGTAGATGTGTGTGTCACAGTGAATGCACAGAAATTCGCCATCATCAGATTGATGCGCACAGAGGCGCAGGCAGTCTTGCTCACCTCAGCGCACATTTCCCTGCAGTGAAATACAAGTATCAGTTTAGTATTATTTTCAAAAGTATTTTGATTTTATGGCTATCTGAATATGTCTTAGGGCTGTACAAAGGTTTACAAACCTCCTTTGAAAACCATTTACATATTGTCTGCATAAAATTATGCCAGTGGTAAGTTTAGATGCAGATCAAGTAGGAACAAAGATAATAAATAGTAAATTAATGGTAAAAAAAGATAAAATTCAGTTGAACTGTGAAATTATCATTTCAAAAGGCAAGTTTGAATTATAGCAATTTACATATTTGAAACTTTAATGTGTTTATATGGTACCTGTCATTCCATACAAACATCACAGATTTAAGATTATGAATGGTGGTATACACCTGTAATCCAGCACTCAGGATGAGAAGGCATGAAGATCAGGAGTTCAAGATTATCCTCAGCTACATAGTGACTTTGAAGCCAGCCTCAGGTATAGGAGACTCTGTCTCAAAGATGTAGAACAGATTTAAGAGAATACACAATTCGTATGTAATTACCATGATGTACAGGTGAGAAAAGACAGCTCCCCTTCCAAGAAGGAATGATGTATAAGCACAAGTTCAGAAATGTGCATAATCAACACATGACATTTGTGACCTACATGAAAGAGAAAACCATATTCATGGAGATTTAAAGATAAAGAAAAATGATATGGCTGAAGACATAGACTGTTGTAGTAAATTAAAAATGGGTGTTGGGCTATATAAGGTTTATTATTGGCCCTAAGATTACCACTGTGGTATTATATGACCTTCTATCACACATAACAAGACACAGACACCTGTTAGATTTATAATTGCCTCATTTACCTTGGGCCGGGCAGATATTTCACTGACACTGTCTCAGTACCTTAACCATCTATCTCCCAGCCCCCATCCAATGCCATCTAACTTAATCCTTCCTATCTGGGCTACCTTCCATACATAATCCCATGGTACTTTCTTGTGTTCTTCATCTGGGCCTTTTCACACCATTATTGGAGTCCTTCCTCTTATGTTTCTTTTTCTCCATGCTAACCCATCGTGGTGTCCTCCTTCCTCCTCTCTCCCTGTCCCTCTGTTTCCCTTGATCCTCTCTGTCCTTCAAAGCCCAGAAACCTTAGCCATGCCTACCCCATTCTGCCCTGCCCAAATATAGGCTGTTTAATCAACCAATCAAATATGTCTTAGGCCGATTTACAAAACAAAGGTAGATGTAACCAGATTTTAAGGGTCAGTCACAATCATCAGACCAACCTCCAACAATAGACAATTTGAAAAAGTCAAAGAACTCGAAGTTTAGCCATCGAAACAGGTGAACAGAGCAATGCCTATAACCCAAAGATACATTATAGTGTGTTATTACATATAAACTTAATGTACAGTCAGAGCACAGTAGAGCAGGTGACTTAATTCCAATGAGGGCGGAGAAAGTGAGCTGCACATAAGAGATGACTTTGTAAGATTGAACGAAAAAAGTAATCAGAGCTGGCCAGATGGGTTGGGGGGAGAGACATGTGGTGGGCTGAGGAAATTGCATTGGCAAAGGCACAGAAGGGGTGGGGGCTTGGCACTGTTTGAAATTAGAGAGTCTCATTGGAGCAAAAGGTAGGAAATGTATAAAGTGCAGTTACAGCATTTGAAGCATCATTTGGATTTAGGTAGAACAGATAAGCAGAGCCAGTGGCCTGGTAACTCAATACAGAATTCTTATCCTATCATATCAGAAGATGGTGCTAATATACAGATAACACACATGAACTTACCGCAGCCAGAGATGCCAGAGGGTAGACTGTGGACAGTGAAGTAGGGGTGACGAGACAGCAAGCAATCTGAAAAACCTTGACAACATTGGTAAACTATGTACAGACACTGTAGAGAAGAAAAAAGATCTGATATCCCTTTAGCTTGTTACCCTGACACCAAGGTGATGGCATTAACAGAGACATATTGGAGGAAAAGTCTTGGCTAAATGTATCAAGTCTACCTTGGGGCATGTTGAGTTTCCTGCTGGAAAAGCTGGGATAAGAACAAAAATTTAGGAGTGATTAGTGTTCATGACTGTTAAACAAATGGGTGTAAATGCTCCCCAGTGGAGAGAGCATATGGGTTAGAAAGAGAGGACAGTGCCAAGGCCCAAGAATCTTCTGCTGGCAGATGTTAAGGGAAAATCAAAGTAAGAATTTGTTAGAAAGCAAGTGAAGGGCTCACTAGATGATTATAGCGAGGTAGTGTAAGGTGCAGACAGACAGACCACATAATAGATAGAAGGAGGACTTGAGTACTGAAGTTAGAAATAAAGTGTCTATAGTCTGTAATGTTGCTAAAGCTAGATGAGAAAGGCAAGTGTATATTTGATGCCTGTTTGAGGTCCAATATCTCCATTTTGTGTTTCTTTGATGACCTCTGGAGTACCTACTGGCCTCAAAACATAGCCTGGGGGGTCCTTTGTGTAGCTCAGCAGGAAGGCTTATGCCCTTGATCCATAGAGGTCAATGGCAGCCTCCTCGAGTGCGGCACTTGAGGATCCATGTCTGCTGAGTGTAGTAGAACCATGCTGAGTCTGGGGTAGGGTTGGCTTAAAATTTCAGGAGTATGGAAACTGTGTCCCTTAGGACACACACACACAGCAAAACTGCTGTGTTGAGATGCTGCATCCCACTGCCCTGCTTAGCAGTGTCTCAGTCTGCACTTCATCAGTCTTCCTTCAGTAAAAATCAAGTTTCGAGACTTACATTCACCAAATCAGTCTTCTCAATTTGTTCATATTCCATACTTTGTATGGATCTGTTGATTAGATTTCAAAGATTCATTTGTCAGCATTCATATGATTTGGTTACTTAAAACAGTTGATTGTTCACCTCCAATTATATCTACTTTCAGCTCATTCTCTTTTTCACTTTACATCCGTGTTGTAGCCCCATCCTTCCTCCCCTCCCAGTCTCTTCTTCCCTCCCTCTTTCTCTGCTTTCCCCTTTTCCTCAGGAAAAAGGAGCTTCCTCTCCCATCCACCCCAGTTCATCAAGTCACATTAGGACTGAGTGTCCCACCAAGGCAGTCACACCAGGGAAAAGTAATCAAAAAGCTGGCAAGAGAGTCCCTGTCAGATACTGTGCCTGCTTCCCTTACTGGAGGACCTGCATGGAGCCTAAGCTGCCCATTGGGTACTTCTTTGTAGGGGACCTAGGTCTAGGTCATGCATGGTCCTTGGTTGATGCTTCAGTTTCATCAAGCCCCTCTGGGCCCTGTCTAGTTGGCTCTAAAGCCACACATGGTATGTACTCACTTATAAGTGGGTCTTAGCCATATAGTACAGGATAAGCCTGCTATGTGGCAAAGACCCAAAGGAGGTACATAACAAGGAGGATCAAAGGGAGGATGCATAAATCTCACTCAGAAGGGGGATAGAACAGACAGAGATCAGACAAGATTGGATGTGTTCAGGATGGCCCTATACGATAAAAGATCTTCTAGAGGTATCTCCATCCCTGACCTCAAACTGTACTATAGAGCAGCAGTAATAAAAACAGCATTACTGGCTTACAAACAGACTGCTGGATCAATGGAATCGAATTGAAGACCCAGAAATAAACCCACACACCTACAGATACTTGATTTTTGACAAGGAAGCCAAAACCATACAATGGAAAAAAAAATAGCATCTTATAGAAAAATGCAAATAGATCCACACATGTCACCCTGCACAAAAGTAAAAATCAAGTGCATCAAAGACCTCTACATAAAACCAGACACACTAAATCTGTTAGAAGAAAAAGTGGGGAAGACCCTAGAACTCATGGGCACAGGAGACAACTTCCTTAACAGAACACCAACAGCACAGGCTCTAAGAGCAACAATCAATAAATGGGACTTCATGAAACTGAAAAGCTTCTGTAAAGCAAAGCACATTATCAGAGAATAAAATGACAGCCTACAGACTGCGAAAAGGATCTTCACCAAGCCTATGTCTGACAGAGGACTAATATCCAGAATATATAAAGAACTCAAGAAATTAAACACCAAAACCTCAAGTAATCCAATTAAAAAATGGGGTACATGACCAAACAGAATTCTCAACAGAGTAATATAGAATGGCACAGAAATGCTCTACATCCTTAGTCATCAGGGAGATGCAAATCAAAACAACCCTGAGATTCTACCTTACACCCATATACACATACACACACATACACACACACATACATGTGTGTATGTGTTTGTGTGTCCTCTTGATACAAATAAGAACATGTTTTAGAAATTGTTCTGTATTTTCCTATTTTACCTTCACATGGTTATTTTTCCATATCCATTTTATTTTTTAGCTCATTTCTAATAATGCATTATGTAGATTTTCATATATTACCTAATCACAAGCTAGTTTTTAGGTATGTACTAATATTTTTCTTTTTAATAATTATAAAATTTACAGTAATATAAGTTCTTATGTGTTTATTTTTATATAGACATACTCTATTTCCAAAGAATATGTATCTGAAACTATGGAAATTGATTAAATAACTAAGTGATTTAAATAACTAAATATATTAAATTACTTAAATTTTAACAAGTATTCCAAATTTCCCTCAAAACAGATTAACTTACATACTCATCAACAGTATATGATAAAGCTTATTACACACATCCTCAAGCTCCTTTTTTCCTTTTCAAATGTCTAAATAATATTTTATTAGTTCTTGGACAGTTTCATTCAAGTTATTTTGGTCATATTTTCCTCACCACCAGCTCTGCTGAGATCCACTCCATCCCTCTATCTACCAAACTTTTCATTCTTTTTTTTTCTTAATTAATTACACTTTATTCACTTTGTATCCCCCTGTGGTTCTCTCCCTCCTCCTGTCCCAATCCCTCCCTTCCTCCACCCTCTGCATACATGCCCCTCCCCAAGTCCACTGATAGGGGAGGACTTCTTTTCCTTCCTTCTGATCCTAGTCAATTAGGTCTCATCAGGAGTGGCTGCATTGTCTTCTTCTATGGCCTGATAATGCTGCTTCCCCCTCAGGGGGAGGTAATTAAAGAGCAGGCCAATAGTTCATGTCAGAGACAGTCCCTGTTCCTATTACAATGGAACCCACTTGGATACTGAACTGCCATGGGCTACGTCTGTGCTGGGGTCTTAGGTTATCTCCATGCATAGTCCTTGGTTGGAATATCAGTCTCAGGAAAGACCCCTGTGCTCAGATTTTTTAGTTCTGTTGCTAAACTTTTCATTCTAAAAAAAAAAAAAAAAAAAAAAAAAGCCATACATTCTTGGATGTGGGTTCTACCATGGAGTGTGGTTGACCTACTTGAAGTCACAGCCTTAAGGAAAACCGGTTCTCCCTCTCCTGGCCACTGTCCATTGTGAAGAGCACCTCAGAGAGGGGAGGTGGCCCATCTCCCTTCTCCATGCAGGGATTCGCTTTGGCTTGAGCTGTGTTTGTCATAAGTGCTATGAGTTCACATCTGCAGTTACCCTTTTGCATCTGGAAAACAGTCTCCTTGCAGTCATCCACCCCCTCTCGCTCTCACAATCTTCTGTTTCCCCTTGCATGGTAACCCTGAGCCTATAGAGGAGGTCATATATATGTCCTGCCTAGGGAGAAGCACTTCACAGTCTTACTCTCTGAGCTTTGACTAGTTCATGGATCACTGTAATAATTGGCGTCTTCTTCAAAAAGACACTTCTCGGATAGGGAGAGCCTATGATTTATCTTTCTGGGTCTGGGTTACATCACTCACAATAATTATTTCCAACTCCATCCAATTATCTGCGAGTTTCATAATTTTACTTACTTTACACCTGAATAACATTCCATGACATATATGTACTACATTTTCATTATCCACTCATTGATTGATGGCATCCATCCCCTAGTTGTTGTGAATAAAGCAGCCATGAACACGGACGGACAAGAATCCTGACGGTAGGACATAGAGTCCTGTGAGCATGTGCCCCAGCACAGTCCAGCTGGTAACGTGCTAGATCTGTTTCTTGCTTTTTACGGAATCTCCACGCTGATCATACTGGCCACACACATTTACAATTACATTTACAATTCTACCACCAGTGAATAAGTACATCTACACCAGTCTTTGTCATCATTTTTTTTAATCTTAGCCATTTTAACTGAGTAAGATAAAATCCCAAAGTAGTTTCATTGCATTTTCTCAATAATCAAGGATGTTGAACATTTAAAAAATATTTTTCAGGCATTTGTATTTCTTCTCTTAACTCTTTTCTGAACTCTTTGTTCAGATCCATATCCCATTTTTTTCATGTTTCCTAGCATTTAGTAGTTGTACACACTAATGCGTTTGACTATATAATACATTTTGATCATCATCACCATCCTGCTCCCCCTCACTGTTCCCGTTCTTCAACCTTCAGGTCCTCTTGTCTTTTTTCAACTTTGATGTATTATTTCTATTGTTTTCTTTCTTTCTTCAATTGTTATTCTTACATGTATGCACACATAAGAAACCAGCTGAGTCCATTGATTACTCATATGTTTTAAGACTGAAAAACCACTAGGGGGCTTATCCTTGGGAAAGACCAATTCTTTATCTCAGCATTCATTAGTTGCCTGTAGTTCTTCACCAACAGTAAAGACACTTTAAAAATTAAAAGACCATGAGGAATAATATTATTTGATGTTTACCTAAAATTACCTATAACATATATAAAACACTGTAATGAAGTTACACCATTAGGGGTGGTGATACTCCCCGATAGAGCCAAAGTCTATGTAATAATAATCCTAGTACAAGGCATGAAAAACTCCTTTGAAATTGTTGGTCAGGGACATCCAAGAGACACCCCTTCTCCCAAGATAGTGTAGTCTCCTCCCATTGCTCTTGCTTGCTTCCAAAACTTTGAAAGGATGGCCCTGTTGCTGAAGCCACCAAACACCTTAGAGGATATAGAAGAACTAAGCTGGGATTGTCTTTGAAGACCCTCCCTGAGAACTGGCACTTACAGCACTGAAAGATGCTATGCAAGCTGCCGAGGGATAACGCCAGCTGTGACACCTATAAGACACAAGGGCCTTTGCAAACGATGCTTCCAAAGGTACAATGCTGGTAACCAGTAGATGCCTAATTGCACGTATATCCTGCTCTATGCCCAGTGCTACCCATGATTGGTGAGGCCATAAACTAGAGAAAATCAACTACTTCCACCTTCATGCTTTAGTTTTTACCTGGACTGTTTGTTTTCTTGGTGTTGCAGAGTTTTTTGTTTGTTTGTTTGTTTTATATTGTAGACACTAACCCTTTTTCAGATATATAGCTGGTGATTTTTTTTTCCATTCTGTAGACCTGCCTCTTCCTTTCATGATGATCTCCTTTGCTACATAGAAGCTTTTTAACTTCATGAAGTCCCTTTTGTTAATTTTTGGTCTTAATATCGCCACTCCTTGGGTCCTGTTCAGAAAGTTCTTTTCTATGTATATTCATTTCAAGCATATTCTCCACATGCTGCTGTAGCAGATTCAGGATACCAGATCTTACATGGAAGGCCTTCAACCATTTGGAGTAGAGTTTTCTTCACAATTTGAGGTACAGGTTTAGTTTTATTTATCTACATATGGACATCAGTTTGACCAGCACCAATTTTTAAGATGCATTTTTTTTTCTCCAGTGTGTATTTTTAATGTCTTTGTCAAAAATGGAGGTGTCTATGATAGTATGGGCTTTTATATGTGTCTCCAGTTCTTTCTATTAATCAGCAAGCTTGTTTTTGTACCCTAACAAGCTATTTCAATAATTATGGCTCTATAGTATAAGTTTAAAACAGGGCTTATGATACATTCTGATTGTTCATGATTGCTTGGCCTATGCTGAGAATTTCATGTTTATATAAGGATTTTGAGAATATCTCTCAATTTCTGTAAAGAATTGTGTGATAATTTTGATGGGGATTATGTTAATGAAGAAAGGAATTGAAGAAGAATAGGGGAAGATTTCCCATGTTCGTGGATTCGTAGAAGTAATATTGTGAGAATGGCCATTATATCTAAAGCAATGGATCCAACATTTATGCCTCAAAATATCTCAGAATAAATCTAACCAAAGAAGTAAAAGACTTTTCCAGTGAAAACTTGAACACACAGAAGAAATAAATGTAAGAAGATACCAAAATATAGAAAGTTTTGATAAGTTAGATAAAAATATGAGAAAAAATATTTAGTGATCTTGTTAGGTTCTTTTTATAAAGGTGGATATCGTACGTCTGTCCTTACCTTTGCATCTATCAGCTTTTTATAAGTGTTTGTGTTTATCTTTTCTGAATTTGACTAAGTATTTTTGTTGTTTCTCCCAGATAAAATTTTGAATATGATTTCAATGATAAGATTAACAATCAATATTTCTTAAGGATGAAAACTGTAAGTCTTTGTATTTGGACAATAACATTATGGAAATATTACATGGTATTTTATAATTGAATTATACCATTATGAAATATTCTTTTTTAAATTAAATTTTATTTTTTTATTATTAGTTATATTTTATTAACTCTGTATTCCAACTGTATCCCACTCCCTTATTCCCTCCCAATCCCACCCTCCCTCCCTCATCTCCTCCCTGCCCCTTTCCAAGTCCACTGATTGAGGAGGACCTCCTCTCCTTTCCTCTGACCCTGGTTTATCAGGTATCTTCAGGACTGGCTGCAAAGTCCTCCTCTGTGGCCTAGCAGGGCTGCTTCTCCCTTGGGGGGTGGGGAGGTCAAAGAGCCTGCCATTGAGTTCCTGTCAGAAATAGTCTCTGTTCCCCTTACTATGGGAAACCAATTTGTTACTGAGCTACCAGGGGCTACATCCCAGCAAAGGTTCTAGGTTATATCCATACATGGTCCTTGGTGGAGTGTCAGTCTCAGAAAAGACCCCTATGCTCAGATATATTTGGTCCTTGTGAGCTCCTTTCCTTTCAACATTCCTTTCCATGTCATACTAACTCCTCTTCTGCCAAAGGTTTGGTTATGAGTCTTAGTATCTGTTTTGAAACACTGATAGGTAGAGTCTTTCAAATGCCTTCTGCAGCAGACTCCTGTCATATGCCCATTGCACATCCCATTTGTCTTTCTAAGTGAGGATTGATCATTATGAAATATTCTACTGGGCTTTATTTTATCATGAGATGTGGAAAATGGATCATTATTAAAACAAATATATAATATTCTAATCAAGAGGTAAATTGAAGCAGTCTTTAAAATTTTTATTTCTGCTGCCTTCCTACACTAAACTTGGCAATTGCAAGTCTTTAGATGTATACCACATTTCACAGGCTCACTCTGCTGGTTTTCCCACCTGTCACTGGTGTGATGCTACAGTGAGCTAGATGTCTCTTTATTCAAGGATTAAGATTGGGAGAAAACAGGGAACAGGACAGGAGCCTACCACAGAGGGCCTGGGAAAGACTATCCAGCAGGGTGTCAAAGCAAATGCTGAGACTCATAGCCAAACTTTGGGTAGAGTGCAGGGAATCTTATGAAGGAAGGTGGAGAGAGAAAGACCTGGAGGGGACAGGAGCGCCACAAGGAGACCAACAGAACAAAAAAATCTGGGCCCTGGGGTCTTTGCAAAGACCGATACTCCAACCAAGGACCATGCATGGAAATAGCCTAAACCACTGGCTCAGATGTAGCCCATAGCAGCTTAGCCTCCAAGTGGGCTCCCTAATAAGGGGAGCAGGGGCTGTCTTTGACATGAACTCAGCAACTGGCTCTTTGATCACCTCCCCTGAGGGGGGCACATCCTTACCAGGCCACAGAGGAAGACAATGCAGCCAGTACTTATGAGACCTGGTAAGACAGAAGGGGAGGAGGACCTCCCCTATCAATGGACTAAGGGAGGCACACGGGAAGAGAAAAGGGAGGGAGGGTGGAATTTGGAGGGAAGGAAGGAGGAGGCTATAGCTGGGATACAAAGTGAATAGATTGTAATAATCAAAAAAATAAATAAAAAAGAAAAACAAACAAACAAAAAGACTTGCAATTAGCAGCAGAGAACAAATTAGTTCTGTCTTTTTTGTTCTTCCATCTATTTATGTAAATAAGAAATGTGGCAATGTTTAATGTGAACTGATTTTAGAAACTTGTAATTTAAAATTGGAGACCTCTAAAACTCTTTTTGGAGAGACTTTTGAACCTGGACAGCTCACTGCTCTTGTGAAGGCTGAGAGTGCTTCAGAACTGCGGCAGGGAGATTTCATGTAAGACTGTTCTCACTAGAACCTGCTTTATATAAGAACATACTTAAAAAGCTAATTTCTTTTCTCCGTTTTGCACCGCAATCCACAAAGTGTGACTAATAATAGATTTAAATTTGCTAAGTGCATTCACTCCTTTGTGCCATCATAAAGAGAATCTATTACTGTAAAATTGAGCCTTAGTTCCAAATTGCGCCATTATGAAGTTTTCTTGCAGCAATGTTTTGTCTCTAATACACTTCCCTCATTGTAATTCTATTGCAAACCTGATGTCTAGCATCAAGTCTCACAATAATTATTTTAAATTGCTACTAGGAACAGTAGTCCTGGTGGGATAGATTACTACCATTCTAACAAGATGAATTTCAATGCACTTGTAACCATATTATAGTAGATTATGAAAGAAAGAAAATCTTTGAGTTTTATATCTACAGACATGTATGTTTTACAAGAAAACAATTCTTATAAGCTTCAAATTACTTTATATTGAACTTCAACTCAAACTAATTATAAATCACAGGACAAATTAGGACATCCAAGCACACTGATAGCCTGATTAGCATGCATGCTGAGTGACCTGAAATGAGTACATACTTAAAGCAAAAGTAATGCCACTACTTTGAATAATAATACTTGATAATATATGATAGATTTTAAAGATTATATAAATAATATCAACATAGGAGAAGTTCACCAGGAAAGTATTTCAAATAAGATTGACATAACTCTTATTCTGAACTTTGTTTTCCAAAACCTGAGGGTCACTTAAATAAATGAACTGTCAAAAAGTGTATTTAAAAATAATTTATTATATATTTGAAACTTCAAAAAATAATCCTTAGAAATAAAAGCACTGAATGGACTCTGCTAATCTACTACAGATGGGAATATAACTAAAGGTCAGCATGAGAAAATTTGGAAAACATTTAAACACCAGAAACTAAAAGCATGTGACTCATGAATTACTGTACATTCTTCCTACGGATGTTTAAAACATACCTTACCTGCATATTGACTACAGGGTTACAAATAACTTAAAAGCATAATCATTTTGGGCTTGTTGAAAGTGTAGGTCTTGAATTTGGAACATCACAATGCTGCTGTGGAGAAATAGTAGAGATGAGCTTCTTGAAGATGACTGATCATAAGATCATGGACTGCAATGGAAACCTATTTTCCTCTTGTAATTGAAATTGATTGGTACATATGAAGTAAAGGAAACCCCAATAAAGAGCTCTGTATAGGAATTCTTTTTTATATTTATTTTATATCTAAAATCATTTAGATACCTAATGAAGGTGAAAGTTACTTCCTCGAGTTGATCGAGAGGGAATAGTTAATATAAATGTTCGACTAAAATGATTATTGAAATTACACTTAGTGTTCAGCATCTCACCATAAGTTAATAACTGGATTAATATCACACACCCACAAACTTCGAGCTGCTGGTGGAGAAACTCAGATTATACCAACATGGCATCAGGGACTTCTAATAATAGTAAAGTGGTCTACCTGTGACACCAAAACAACCATCTTCTAGCAGTTCTGTAATATAGAGTTGAGTCAGTTTATCTGGTTGACACCTGAGATAGCTCTCCAAGAAAGCGAGCTTACCATTAATTCATCAGTAAAATTTTTGCTACTGTTGTGTATCATCATAGCCACTCCCCTGTTAGCAATTCAGGCCGTAAACTGTTTCTGAAGCATCGTTAGTAGAAAGCGTATGCACTACATTTTAAAATGGAATCTTTGCTTTTGGTCCTGTATTTATCTGTACTCCTCTTGTGTATGGTTATGCCTTTTCTTATAATATATAATGTTGTTTGGTTAAAACAACTCAGAGCACAAATGTTCAGTGTCAACAATCCTTTAAGGCCTGGATCTGTTCTCCAAATTACCAAATGTTCCATTAGCATGTTGAGAAGGTGTTCCACAGAACTGAGAACAATATTTCACCTTCCACCTTCAGGTTGGAGGAAAAATAAAAAGTTGATAGAAAAATGATGGGGAATGAGATCGTCTTCTTGACTCTCAGTTTTGTCAATAAAAATGACGAAACCACCCAATAAACCATTTATAAATTTCCACCAATACCTCCCCTACCTTTTGCATAATAGGTTTTGTTGGTGAGGACCAAATAGAACCACTTGTCCAGAGCAGCATATTAAAATGTTTCCCCAAGAGCATGACGTTTAAAAATATTCTAACCTGTGCTTTTCCATGGCATTGAAGTCACCAATAATTAAAATAATAATAATATAGGCTGATTTTTAAGTAGCATGCTCTCAATACTTAATTTCTCGAGACTATGCTTTTTAATTAATTCCCTAAATGCTGTGTTTCATTCCCACAATAATACATTTCATGACTCCAAACATATCCTATCTTATCCTAACTTAAGGTGAAACCATTTGGATAAAACATCATCAGAACCCTGGAACCACATACAACCTTGCCCAAAGCCCAGAGGTTTTTTTTTTTTTTTCTTTTTTTTTTAAATTTTTATTATTAGTTACATTTTATTAACTCTGTATCCCCGCTGTATCCCACTCCCTCATTCCCTCCCAATCCCACCCTCCCTCCCTCATCTCCTCCCTGCCCCTTTCCAAGTCTACTGATAGGGGAGGCCCTCCTCCCCTTTCCTCTGACCCTGGTTTATCAGGTATCTTCAGGACTGGCTGCAAAGTCCTCCTCTGTGGCCTAGCAGGGCTGCTTCTCCCTTGGGGGGTGGGGAGGTCAAAGAGCCTGCCATTGAGTTCCTGTCAGAAATAGTCTCTGTTCCCCTTACTATGGGAAACCAATTTGTTACTGAGCTACCAGGGGCTACATCCCAGCAAAGGTTCTAGGTTATATCCATACATGGTCCTTGATGGAGTGTCAGTCTCAGAAAAGACCTCTGTGCCCAGATATACTTGGTCCTTGTGGAGCTCCTATCCTCTCCACATCATACTAACTCCCCTTTCTTTCATATGATTCCCTGCACTCTGCCAAAGGTTTGGTTATGAGTCTTAGTATCTGTTTTGATACACTGCTAGGTAGAGTCTTTCAGAGGCCCTCTGCAGTAGGCTCCTGTCCTGTTACTTGTTTGCTCCTACGTCCAATGCACATCCCATTTGTCTTTCTAAGTGAGGATTGATCATCTTACCTCGGGTCCTCTTTCTTGTTTATCTTCTTTGGGTGTATAGATTTATTATGTTTATCATATCTTATAGGTCTATATAAGTGAGCATATACCATGTTTGTCTTTCTCCTTCTGGGATACTTCACTCAGAATGATCTTTTCTAGATCCCACCATATGCCTGCAAATTTCATGATTTCCTCATTTTTGATTGCTGAGTAGGATTCCATTGTGTAAAAATACCACAATTTCTGTATCCATTCCTCTGTTGAGGGACATCTGGGTTGTTTCCAGGTTCTGGCTATTACGAATAAAGCTGCTACAAACATGGTTGAGCAAATGTCCTTGTTGTGTACTTGAGCAAATTTTGGGTATATGCCTAGGAGTGGTATGGCTGGATCTTGAGGATCTTGATTCCTAGTTGTCTGAAAAAGTGCCAGATTGCTTTTGAGAGTGGTTGCACACCAGCAGTGGAGGAGGGTTCCCCTTTCTCCACAACCTCTCCAGCATGTGTTGTGTCTTGAGTTTTTTATTTTAGCCATTCTGATGGGTGTAGGGTGAAATCTCAGGGTTGTTTTGATTTGCATCTCCCTGATGGCTAAGGATGTTGAGCATCTCTTTAAATGTTTCTCTGCCATTCTATATTCCTCTACAGAGAATTCTCGGTTTAGTTCTATACACCATTTTTTAATTGGATTGCTTGATTTATTGCTTCTTAACTTCTTTAGTTCTTTCCTCTGGATATCAGCCCTCTGTCAGATATAGGGTTGGTGATGATCCTTTCCCAGTCTGTAGGCTGTTGTTTTGTTCTGATGACAGTGTCCTTTGCTTTACAGAAGCTTTTCATTTTCATGAGGTCCCATTTATTGATTGTTGCTCTTAGAGCCTGTGCTGTTGGTGTTCTGTTTGGGAAGTTGTCTCCTGTGCCAATGTGTTTTAGGCTTTTCCCCACTTTTTCTTCTAACTGATTTAGAGTATCTAGTTTCATGTTGAGGTCTTTGATCCACTTGGACTTTAGTTTTGTGCAGGGTGATAAGTATGGCTTTATTTTCATTTTTCTGCATGTAGACATCCAGTTGGACCAGCACCATTTGTTGAAGATGCTGTCTTTTTTCCATTGAATGGTTTTAGCTTCTTTGTCAAAAATCAAGTATTCATAGGTGTGTGAGTTTATTTCTGGATCTTCTATTCGGTTCCATTGATCCTCCTTTCTGTTTCTATGCCAATATTATGCAGTTTTTATTACTATTGCTTTGTAGTACAGCTTGAGATCGGGGATGGAGATATCTTCAGAGAGCTTTTGTTTTAATAATTTTATTTATTTATTCATTTTACATCTGGATCACAGGCCCCTCACTTCTCTTCTCCCGGTCCCACTCTCCTCTTCCCCTTTCCCGCTTCTCTTTCTCCTCTGAAAAGGGCGGAGACCCTTGCACCATTACAAACCCACCCCAGCCCATCAAGTCACATCAGGTCTTACTACATCATCTTCTATTGAGGCCGGAGAAGGCAGCCCAGCTGGGCAAAGTGATCTAAAAGGAGTCACCTGAGTCCATGTCAGATACACGCTGCCCTTGATGCTAGGGGACCCACTTGAGGACCAAGCTGCCCATCGGTTACATATGTATTGTGAGCCAAGGTCCAGTCCATTCATGCTCTTTGGTTGGTGCTTCAGTCTCTGTAATCCCCTATGGGCCTTGGTTAGTTTAGACTGTTGGTCTTCTTGAGGGTTTCTTGTTCCTTCTGGGACCGTCTATTTCTCCCCCACACTCCTCTACAAGACTCCCCTAGGTCTGCCTAATGCTTGTCTGTGGGTCTCAGCACCTGTTTTGATCGCTGCTGGGTAGAGCCTCTCACAGGGCAGTCATGCTAGGCTCCTGCAAGCATAGTCGAGTGTTGTTAATAGTTTCGGGCTCTCTCCTATGGGGTGGGTCTCAGGTTGGAGCAGTCATGGTTGGCCAAGTCCTCTTTCTCTGCTGTGTCTTTATCCCTGCACATTCTATAGACAGGGTAGAATTTTGAAAGCCCAGAGTGTTAAGGACTGAAAATATTTTCTCTTTTCAGATTTTTCAGGCTTACAGGCTTGTGAGTTAACTCTGTATTTGTTATCCTCTGTACCCTGGAGCCCTTTCCCAGCAATTATATCTGCAGGGATGTGGGATAGGTAAGAGCTGACGTTTAAAACAAAACAAAAAACCCCACTCTGGGCACGGTGGCAAATTCCTATAATCCTAACACTCCGGGAGGCAGAAGGAGGTGGATCTGTGTGAGTTCGAGGCCAGCCTAGCCTACAATGTGAGTCCAGGACAGCCAAGGCGACCCAGAAAAACCCTGTCTCCAAAAACAAAAACTATCTGAGATGTGTTAAGAAACACTTCAGATCTGACTTTCTGAGTTTAGCAACTAGTTTAACGATGATACAGGACATTTATTTCAGAGATTTTGAGCAATACTGATTTGCTGGCACTAATCTAAGAAGGAAGACTTTGCTGATGTGCATGTTACCTCCTGCATATGTATTTGTGTGTATGTTCAGAGCATTTTGTTTCAAATATTTGCTTAAAAAGACAGACTAGCAAAGTGTAGCCTGTGTTTTAAGTGATGTATTTGATTGACAGCTCAATAAAAGTAATTATTTGATATCTCCTAGAAGTGCATGATAAAGAGATCTTAAACCCAAAAAAAGGATATTAAGTCTTCTAGACTAGCACGCTACGTCTCAGAACTCCATCAAATTTCTTTTAGGAAGTGGATTTGTTTATATCTTACATTGCAAGAAAAGGCAAATATTTTACTTCCCGTCATAATCTCTCCCCATGTTTCTCTTTTGATAAGAAAATACAGTGCGTTTCATTCATTTGAGTATCCCACAGATTCATACTGTGATTAAGTTGAACGAGACAGATCTTAAATTATTCCACAACAATGAACACAAACTTGCTGCAAGTGAGCATGAGCCCTGGTTCCTACCTCTTCTTGGCAACAAGAATTCTTTTGAAGTTCTAAGTGTTCTGTGAGCAGGAACATATCAGCTGTGTGTCTCCTTCTGCGCCGCTTGAGAACCTTCGTGCCCCCCTGGGCTTTATCTTCTAGGAAGAGGCCATCCCTGAGCAGGTGTTACAGAGCACCAGTTATCTGTGGTTAGAAGCATATTCTCTCACCCTTCACGGAAAAGTAATTGGGCAAGTTGGATAGTGAAGAAAACAAATTATCATCAAAGCTCAGATAAACTAAAGCACTTATCCATTACTGAATGAATATGTTCTATTCAGAGTCAGAAGATAAAAATTAAAAACCACTAAAAGTATTCCATAAATATAAACAGCATGCAATCAAGTGCTATATTTTACCTGAGAATAAACGTTACGTAATTCTATTTTATCTAGCTTGTAACAGGTGAGCAATGAATTTGTAAATTCTAAAAATATTTTCAGGATATTTATATATAAGAAAAATGATTTTTCTTATGCATACAAACTACCATAGTAGTTAATAATAGGACACCTCTACAGACTTCAAATCATTATTCTCTGAAGGGTTCCAATGTCCAAAGATGTGACGGCAAAATAGATGGGAATAGGAAAGAGGGAACTGTATCAAGGTAAAGACCTTGTGATATTTATCTCCAAGAAACATGCATATTCAACCTTGAATTTGAAGAGCAGTTTTCAAAACAGATCCTCATTTTATAGACACTTTGACAATCCACTTCACCCTTTACTAACAGACTCAGGTTCAAGTCAATCCCTTGAGAGGAAATCTTCTATGTGCACATTGATATTTCTGGAAAGTTCAAGGCAAATCAATTCTCTACCAGATAAGATCACTTCAGGCATGAGTAAAGCAATAGCTGTAAAATACCTTCTTAATAATAATGTTATCAATGAGAAGTACATTTTCCCACCGCCATCATGTGCATTTTTATTCTGGAGCACTGAGCAGCTGATTGCACACACTACATTTCCACTGACAGAGTAAGTCGCCATCTTCCATGGATGCCCCAAGCTGCCTCTCCTACCCTGCTGTTTAGACATTCTTCCCCTTCCTTTTGTACATCATGTCTATAGATACTCATCATGTTTGGAGTCCATGCTATATTTTAGTTGATCTTATAAGTCTTTTTCATATAATATAGCATTTTAAGATTGCTTAAGGACAAGTCCACTACAGCCTAACACCATGAGTTTTCTCTCATCTACTGTTTCCATTATTTCCACAGAATATGAAGTCTTATATTCCATGATTGCCTTCCGATCAAACATCACTCTCACAAATAAATATTTATTAATGCCCATTGTAGTTTCAAAGACATATAAAGTGTGTTTCCTATTCTATCCATCTACTTAGAAAGTTGGGACAAAAAAGTGACTAATGGCAAAAAGAAATGGCATTGACTAAGTGATACGTGAGACCTAATTTATCTGTTCAGCAAGTCTAAACATCCATACATTTGTGTTTGCGTAAATGGAGATACATCTGTAATCCTTGAGTCCCTATGCCCTCATGTCCTCTAGCATAATGAAAAATAATGTGATAATATAGTGCATATTCCTGTGACTTCAGGCTGTTTCCACAGAGGCAGAGGGCTCTATCTCATCAGTATCACAGTGGACCAAGACAGACAAGACAGGGATTCTAACCTGGAAAATGCCCCTGACTTTTTTGTGTGAACTCAGGCAAGTGACTTAATCTTTCACTTTTGAGCTTTTTCATGTTAAATAAATTTGCCAACACTGCAGAGATAGTATGAAGTCAACATAATAAAAACATATTAACTGTTTGGAAGATATATTGGTATTTGTCTTACTGTCATAAACAGTAAGGAAGAGAGAGAACGAGAGGAGAAGAGAGAGAGAAAGAATGAGAGGGGAGGGAGAAAGAGAGAGGAGAAGGCCTCATTTTTTGTATAGCACTCACAAAAGAATACCGATGCCGTCTGCAGCCTGATATCAGAGATGGGTTTGCGATGATCGACTTATATTCTCTAATCTAGTTATTATGGTGACCAGCAGCATTTAGCAAACCAAGGAGGGTGAGCTATCAGTATGACCACAAAATAAACCTAAGCAGCCTGTGTTATAGTAAATTTTTAAAAAAGTGTTGGGCTATATATTATTTATTATTTGCCCTGTGATTATCATGGTGGTATTATTTATCACCATCACAAATAATAAACACAGACACCTGTTACATTTATAATTGCCTTATTCACCTTGGGCCGAGCAGACACTTTACCTACATTGTCAGAATCACCTCACCATCCATCTCCCAGCCCTATCCAATGCCATCCATCTTACTCCTCCTAAATTGGACTACCTTTCATGCATAATCCCATAGTAGTTGTTTTTATTTTTTTATCTGGGACTTTCCATGCCATCATTGGAGTCCTTTCTCAAGTCCCACCTGTTTTTTTCTCCACACTAACCCAGGGTGGCCTCCTACTTCCTCCTCTCTTCCCATCTGTCTGTCCCATGATTCTTGTGATTCTTCCATCCTCGAAAGTGCAGAACCTAGCCATACCTACCCCATTCTGCCCTGCCCAGGTATAGGCCATTTAATGAACCAATCAGGTATAATGTTTTAGGCAGGTTTACACAAACAAGGATGAGTGTATCTGGCAGGCAGTGGCCAGATGTTGAGTTCCGGTAATTAGCATTAGACCAACCTCCAACAAGCTTGCCCAAAAGTGGACCAAACACTGTGATTTCCTTAGCATTATCAGCTAACCAGCAGAGCAAATTGATGAGAATGCATCAGAAGGTGCTTCTCCTAGATTTAATACTGAGCCATAAACACTGGGCTGAATAATTACAGACAAAGAAAATAAGCTGGCCTTAGAGTAAATATCTCCTGCTGTCCTCAACAAGCCTGTAGACCTCAGGCAGCTCAGACTGTCTCAGAATGGCCAGGCCGGGAAACCCAGGGTAGTCCTGCCGAGGCTGGGGGGGGGGGGAGGGGTTGTGCATCTCTTGCTCAACCATAGTCTATTGGCAACAATGAAAAAATGTTCTTGTCTGAGTCCTGTGAAAGGTAAGGAGGTGTTAGTGAAGATGCATTGTGCTACAGAAAGTCTTAAGTTACACATACATGACATTATGTAGACATACATTAAGTTACATATGCCTATCTATCTACCTACACACACACACACACACACACACACACACACTCCTTAACATTGAGCTCACATCAGCACCTCTTGGGATTGATTATATCTTTTCACTGAGAACATGAAGCAAGCTTAATGAGGAGCTGGTATGAAGTAGGACCATTTCAGTAATTCTTAGTTCTTTGAACTTCCAGGCAAGGTTAATGTACATGCTATTCCATGGAATAAAAGAAAATATATAATGTTGCAATAGTCCCTTTCTAGAAATATGAGCATACTAGAAGCCTGCAGTACTAACTGAGTAGCATGTAAATCTCAGTGCATGTGCTGCAGATTTCAAGTGGAATGAAGGGCCTGTGTGGCCCAAACCAGCTAAACTTGAATTCAGCAGAGATAAAATACTGAAAAATTACCTCCATGATGTATTAACCCAAATAATCACGTTCCTGATGTTAAAAAAAAAGAAGATGGAAATTAACCATCTAGTTATGAATACTGCGCCTGCACATTGTGCCGCATGCTCCGCATGTGTTAGAATTTCTTCTCAGTTCTTTTTTTAATCTTTTATTCATAGCATTGCAGGTGATGAAAAATTTATGCCTTGAGTCTGGCATTGAAATTAAATGCAAAATGAAAACAGAAGCAGTTTATACTGACAGCTTAAATATCTTTATCTAGCATACGGTTGCACTATAAAAATCATTGGGTGACTTTTTAAAATCTCCTACATGTAAGAAGCCAAGAGTTGTACAATAATGAATAAAGTTATATATCTAAGATGTCAACAGAAAAGTTGTATTTTTATTAGCACTCTTTGTTAATTTCATTTTGTTCTATTTGCTGTTTTTGTTTAATGGGTGCCAATGATGAACATAAGCTTTTAAAAAAAACTGCACAACTTAATCACTGATATTAGCTCCTCAGAGTGGCAGGAAATAATTGATTTTTCCAGTATTTTTAATGAGTGTGATTTTCCTGCTAGATTTATGTCTTAAGTTGAATAGAAAACATTAATCTGTACCTAAAGTAATACTGCAGTAAAGGTTAATTATTCAGGTGAATCAATTTGTTCATCATTGTATTAATCTGAGTGATATTTTGGAAGAATGGCAGTAATTACAATGATAGCCACAGTCACCAGAAATTTGAGGTTTCAGGTGTATTTCTTTTATTAGAATGGTTGTAATGATTTTGTACATATTATTTTAGTAGTCAACTCTATTCAGGAAGTGAGGTTCCCTCTAAATGGCTTCTATTTTCTGAAGATGCTGAGTCTTTTGTCCTCGGCATATCTGTATATCCTGTGCCACACTAAAGCACTCACTGTGGATCTTATTGATGAACTAATGTGGAATTTCAAACAGTTAGCTGGGGAAGTAAATTAATTGAAGAAAATAATTGCCTCTTAGCTTTGTGAATAAAGCACATAGGTTTAAAATATATTCTCTGTGTTATTTTTGTATGCAATTTTAAAATAAGTATGGTGTTATTTAGCATTTAAATAAGTAAAGCATTTTAGAACAGTGTGCAGTTATATAAAGCACCAGGACTACAACAAGCACTTAGGTTTCCATATTTAGAAGACTTCAGCACATAGCCTAAAATATTTTACACTCAGCCTCTGGTTTGTAGCTCTTCTCCCAGTTGTTTTATGTAAACATAACTGTGTATAATTATGCAGATAATTTTATACAATATTAATTGCTCTAAGAGCACAGTGGAAGTGTGTTTAATTCAGTAATTCATTTACATTTTAATGATTTTAATAGCATAAGATTACCAAATCAAATCAAAATATCTGACCACTGTAGCTTGTTGTGTAGAGCCCAAAGTCACATTATATCATTCAAAATATACTTATCACATCTTGCTGATGAAAGCCAAAAATAATATTTAGATACCTTGATTTAATTTTTTTAATGTATCAACACATTTTCAAATGTAACGCCTAATAGAAAACGGTACCCAGGAGCTCAGATTTAAGGCATATGTAGTTCCTGTTTCTGCACATGGAGGATCAAGCTGGCCTGAATCTTTGAAATATAGTTGATAGGCAGTAATGAATATTTTTAAGACAGTCTATACAAAAAAAAAAAAGAGCCAAATATATTTACTGTATTTCTCTTTAATGTGGAAAGAGCAGTTCGCGATATTTATTGTAGGACACGAATAAATAACTAAGTTTCCATGTAAACGAACATCTAAAGACACTCTCCCAATAAACAAATTTCAGGTTGCATTTATTTCTTATTTTTTACATCGTGTACAGATTTAATATCATCAGGAATGAATCTAAATTGTTTGCTTCTTTCCTCCTAATTCCTGAAGCAATGTAAAAGTCTAGAGAGGTTTGAAGTGACAGGATTACAAGCAGTCTTTTGCATACATGGCCTATAGGGATAAGCGGCTACCTTGCATCTAATAAACAAGAAAGTGAAGTCGTTGAATAATGAATTAAGTGGCATAAGTTGTGATAACAAGGAGCAAATGTAACTTCAGACGAATAGTATTTGCTTTGTGTGGGGTTATCTGAGGGGGCTGTCCTCCGCCAGGGGAGCCTGAATAGCAGGCTCATTATATTAAGATGTTCTTTTACAGAACACAGCCTAAAATGATCTCGCACTTTTCCCCCCCATTTGCTGAAGTCCTTTGTGCACTTCTATCAAATCAGCCACCTCCACCAGGGGATAACTAAGGTTATTTCAGACTGTGAGTGTTGTTTAAGATGAAAATTCCTAGTGAGTTTTAGATGGGTCACCCAACAATTAAAAAGAGATGTCTAATTGGTTCATCCATATTAGGGTCAGCAGCTGGTTACAGAATAAAAGGTTGTGGTACCCTATTGCCCAGTTCTGAACCAAATTAAATTATTAATCTACTCTTTGCTGCAGCGTAGCTTCACGGGGATTCCTAACCTGCCATGCTGAATAAAACAGAATGACTGCTTTACATTTTCATTATGGAGAATAATATTTTAAATTGCAAATGTTCTTCTCTGTGGCCTGCATCATGCCTTATAGAATGTGTGGAGGTGTCTTCAGTAGCCGCTGCTTTCACATCGTCTTGTTAATTTCATTTTTGAGTATGTTTTTAAACTGAAATAGAATTTTTTCACTTTTCTCTCCTTTCTTCCCTCCTCCCCACCCAGCTACCCTTCCTCCAGGTCCTTCAATGCACCACCATCCTCAAGTTAAAACACTCTTTCTCTTCGATTCTCATTGTTCACACACACGTGTGTACATATATGCATGAAATGTCTGTAAGTACCTCTTGCTGAGCTCCCTCAGTGCTTGTCCAATAGAGTGGCCAGCGCTGAAATGATCGCCACACAAACAACAAAAACGCGCTCAGCAAGTAGTTTCGCTGATTTATAATTGTAGGTGGAAACTACAAACCACACACAGGCACACACACACACACACACACACACACACACACACACACACACACACAC